>NW_028270169.1:46823401-47058401 GCF_037043375.1 Chiloscyllium plagiosum
CACAGTTGGAAAAAAGAAAGAAAATTAATAAATCCTATTCACAAAGGTTTCTTCAGTTCCTGTCTCACTGTAGAAAAAATAAAATATGGAAATTAACCATGGGTGATTTGGGAAAAATAAGAAAAAGCAGACCACTCCCCTGGAGAAAAAAAATTCTGTGGCGAGGCTCTATTGCAAATTGGCAGTGTTTCTACTCCTGAACCAGGAGATCTTAGCTCATGTTCCACCTGCTCCAGAGCTCTGTCATAATGTCTCTGAACAGGTTGATTAGAAAAAATCTAATTAATTTTATGGCTCTCTAGTGGCACAATGGTGGTATCTGTGCCCCTGGACTGGAAGGCCTGGGTTCAAATTTCACCTGCTCCAGAGTTGTGTAATAACACCTCTGAACACGTTCATTAGAAAAATAGGTAAAAGGTGAACATTTTTGTTTCATTGAAAACACACAGCTGATTTGGCGGTGGAAAAATGTTTACAGGTGCATGAAAACATCTCTGGTTAGAAAGGGTGGACATGAGGCATTTTTTTTAGTGCAGTGGTAGTGTTCCACTTGCACCAGAATTGTGCAATAACATCTCTGAACAGATTGAAGAGGGAATAGCTAGAAATGGTGAACAGTTGGAAATGATAAGTGGAAGAAACTATGAGATGGAAATGTGTTGCTGGAAAAGCGCAGCAGGTCAGGCAGCATCTAGGGAACAGGAGAATCGACGTTTCGGGCATTAGCCCTTCTTCAGGAATGAGGGAAGTTGGTCCAGCAGGCTAAGATAAAAGATAGGGAGGAGGGACTTGGGGGAGGGGCGTCGGAAATGTGATAGGTGGAAAGAGGTCAAGGTGAGGGTGATAGGTCAGACTGGGGTGGGGGCGGAGAGGTCGGGAAGAAGATTGCAGGTTAGGAAGGCGGTGCTGAATTTGATAGATTTGACTGAGACAGGCTGGGGGGAGGGGAAATGAGGAGGAGTCCAAAGACCTGCATATCCTTGGTGGAGTGGGAGGGGGAATTGAAATGTTGAGCTACAGGGTGGTTGGGTTGGTTGGTCCGGGTGTCCCAGAGGTTTCGCTGTGGTCTTTGGACTCCTCCATCGTCAGACCACAGCGAAACGACGGTTGGAGGAAGAACGCCTCATCTTCCGGCTAGGAACCCTCCAACCACAAGGGATGAACTCGGATTTCACCAGTTTCCTCATTTCCCCTCCCCCCAGCCTGTCTCAGTCAAATCCATCAAATTCAGCACCGCCTTCCTAACCTGCAATCTTCTTCCCGACCTCTCCGCCCCCACCCCAGTCTGACCTATCACCCTCACCTTGACCTCTTTCCACCTATCACATTTCCGACGCCCCTCCCCCAAGTCCCTCCTCCCTATCTTTTATCTTAGCCTGCTGGACCAACTTCCTTCATTCCTGAAGAAGGGCTAATGCCCGAAACGTCGATTCTCCTGTTCCCTAGATGCTGCCTGACCTGCTGCGCTTTTCCAGCAACACATTTCCATCTCTGATCTCCAGCATCTGCAGACCTCACTTTCTCCTCGAAGAAACTATGAGATCAAGTAAGTAATAAACACTAGCCACAAAGAAATGTATATGGGTTTCTGTCTCTCTAACGGAATCACTTCGATCAGAATTGGCACAGAGTTAAAATGCTGGGAAGTATTTTCACTGAATAATCAGCCTTTCGAACAATATTACTGCAGTGATGATACTTTAAAAATGCTTAATTGTCTCTAAAGTGCATTGGGACAACTTAAGGTTCTGGAAGGTGCTACAAAATCATAGACTGTACAAAGGAGGCCATTCAACCTGTCGTATTTGTGTTGACTCTTTGCAGGAACTACTCAACTCGTTCCATACACTGAAAGCAGAAAGAGCTGGAGATCACAGCAGGTAAGGCAGCATCCATGGAAACATTTCAAATTTAGAAGACATCATCAGAGCATCACTTCACTTCAGCCCTCAAGGGGGTCATCTAGACTTAAAATGTTAGCTTGCTTTCTCTTCATGGATGCTGCCTGACCTGCTATGACCTCCAGCATTCCAGGGTCTGCAGTGATTTGCCCCGAGTTCCATGCACCCATCTTTTCCCCAGAGCCCTACAGATCTTTAATTTCTCTCTGTTCATGACGAGGTGAAGAATATGCAAGTGTCAGCTGCCTGTTGTTGTAAGTTTAACATATAACTGCTCAGAACTCTCACACCCAAATTCCTTTGCATTAACTAATCAATGTGAATCACTCATTGTTTCAGACAGCCAGTACTTGAAAGTACCTTCTTGGTTTAACAAAAGATTAACTTTTAAAAAGTACTTAATTAACTAGCTCTCTTTAACATTAATTCCAACCATTCTCTTTTGTGTGGAAATCTGATCCATTTCTGGATAGTAAACCAAATCAATATTGACAGCCAATGACTGAAAGTTTAATTCATGTTACCTTGAAGTGTGTGGGAATTTTATATATTTAATTTGTAGTGTATTCATATTTTTAAAGAAAGTATTTTGTTAAAATTTGTGCTAAGTAAGCATTTACCTGAAATGGTAGGAGGATGTGTTCCTGACTGGAAAAATGTTTGTGCAAGGTAGCAACAATTATTAACCACAGATGTTACAGTCTCCTGGAATTTGCTTGATTGCCTTCAGGGCAGAGTAGAATTTTCGAACGTTTGCCTCTTCCTTCCCTAACACCTCACACATTGTCCAGAATTACTTTCTCTGATCCTTACTTTGTCGAGGAAATTATGAGACAGATGTGTATAATTATTTACTTTATGTGGAAAAGGAAATACCCAGAGCCAAGTAATCAAAAACTCAATCTTCGCGCAATATGTTATATGGGCATGATATTAAAATTTTCTCATTCAAGAAGGGAGGAAGGTAAAATAAACAAGTAACTTTATGCCAATTAACTAAACATTTTCATTGTTAAATTATTTGAATCAAATATAAAGGATGTAATAGTAAAGCATTTAGAAGCATATAACATGATCATAGAGTGTCAGCATGGTTTCATGAAGGGGAAATCATGCTTAAATAATTTACTAGAATTCTTTGAGGAGATAAAAAGCCGGGTAGATCAAGGGGAAACAGTAGATTTAATATATTTGGATGTACAAATGGCTTTCGATAATGTACTGCTAATAGGCCACTCAATAGGGTAAGAGTCTCATGATGTTGTGCATAGTATATGAACATGGATAGAAGATTGGCTAACAGAGAGTTAAGATAAAGATGGCATTTTCTGAACAGCAACCTTTAACTAGTTATGTGCTCCAGGATTCAGCCTGAAGCTTATAGGCAACTTAAGTAAATGAGCTAAAATTTGGCAGATGAAATATAATGTGGGAAAATGTGAGGTTATGTACTTTGGCAAGAAGAATTAAAGACTGAACATTGTTTGAAGAGAGAAAGACTTCTGGACGTGCTCATATATGAAGTTCAAAAAGCCAGCATCCAAGTTCAGTAGGTAATAAGGAAGACAAATGGAATGTTGGCCTTTATTTTAAATGGAATTGAGTATTAAAATATGGAGGTCTCGCTAAAACTGTACAAGGCACTGGTCAGAACATAGCTGGAACACTGTTTTAGTCCATTTATCTAAGAAAAGACATAATAGCATTGGAGACAGTCCAGATAAAGTTCACTAGGTTGATCCTGGGTAGGGAGGGAGTTTCTTTCGAGGAGATGCTGAGCAGGATATTTTTGTACTCCTTGGAGTTCAGAAGAATGTGAAGAGACCTTTCGAACCATTAAAATTCTTAGGGGCTTGACAGGATAGATGATAAAGATTGTTTCTCCGTGTGGGAGAGTTCAGGAACAGAGGGCATAATCTCAGAGGAAGAAGCCGCCAATTTAAGACAGAGAGGAGAAGGTTTTTTTCTCACACAGAGGCTGGTGAAAATGTGGAACTCTTCACTGTAGAAGCTGTTGAGACAAGTTAAGTATATTCAGGATTAGGATCAACAGATTTTTAATGGATAAATGAATCTAGGATTAAGGGGAGAAAGCAGAAATTGTGGAGTTGAGGGTCATCAGATCAGCCATCTAATTAGCAATGACCTCATTGAATGATAGAGCAGGTATGATGGGCTGGATGGACTATTCCTTTTCCAATGGCTTATGGTCTTCTGGGTTAACATCTAGAAAACTACAAATCACATCATTCTCTATTTTTGGAGATATCAGTTGCAGAGTAAGACACTCACAGATTGTAAAGCACGTAGAAAGTCATGAAATTGGTTGATAGCTGGCCACCAGTAAGAGATTTTTTCCAGGTCTGGAATGACAATGATTTTTTCGATTTACTCGACCTTGGGGATTGACATTGAGCTGACGGTTCTTCTGTTGAACTGACTCAACCCAGGGATAAGCACAGGGAGTCAAGTTGATTCAAGTATTTTGGTTCATTGTTGTTGTTTCCCACTGCTTTGCCAGACTTCAAACCCTTTAATGTTCTTCTTTATTCTCTCAAGGGAAGTCAGTCACTGGCTGGCCAGCATTTATTACCTGTCCCTAGTTGCTGCTTTTTGTGGTCTTGAAAGGATCAGGACGGCGATGTACTGCATGTTTCTGCTGGTTTTCAGTTCATTACAGATGATGTATTTTGTTTCCTTTTCCAATGGTGCCTTCACAACATGAAGCAGATGATGTGCGTCTTGGCTCAGAGCGACTGCTGGGCATGTAGCACATGTGATCTTTTTGGGCTGCTCCAAGGTGGCATCTTCAACTCTGACGAGTGAAATTGAGCCCTGCAGTCATTTTGTCCCATCAAGTGTAACGGGTAGCATTCAGGGATTCAAGGAGGAGCTATGTTACATCATCAGGGTTACTTGATGATTCGTATTCATTTGGGTATGCTGCTCTGTCTGTATCCAGTCATGTGCATTAGGGAGAGAATAGGGGCCCTTAAAGATCAGCCTATGTGTGGAACTGCAGGAGATGGGTGAGATACTAAACAAGTATTTTGCATTAATGTTTACTGTGTGGGTTTGTGTGTGGGAAATCCTGTCTTACTAACTTGATTGAGTTATTTGAGGAAATGACAAAGAGGATTGATGAAGGCAAAGTGGTAGATGTGATCAATATGGACTTCAGTAAGCTATTTGACAAGGTTAGACTACATGGAATGCAGGGAGATCTAGCCATTTGGTGACAGAACTCTGTCGAAGGTAGGAGATAGAGGGTGGTGGTGGAGAGTTGCTTTTCAGACTGGAGGCCTGTGACCTGTTGTGTGCCACAAGGATCGGTGCTGGGTCCACTTCTTTTTGTCATTTACAGAAATGATTTGGATGTGAATACAGGAGAAATGGTTAGTAAGTTTGCAGATGACACCAAAATTGGTGGTGTAAAGGAAAGCCAAGAAGGTTATCTCAGAGTATAAGGGGACCTTGATCAGATGGGCCTTTGGGCTAAGGAGTGGCAGATAGAGTTTAATTTAGATAAATGTGAGGTGCTGCATTTTGTTAAGGCAAATCTGAACAGGATATATACACTTCATGGTAAAGTCCTGGAGAGTGTTGTTGAACAAAGAGACCTTGGAGTGCAGATTCATAGTTCCTTGAAAGTGGAGTCGCAGGTAGACAGGATAGTGAAGAAGACATTTGGTACATTTGCCTTTATTAGTCAGAGCATTGAGTCGAGGCTTTGGGAGGTCATGTTATGATTGTACAGGCCATTGGTTAGGCCACTTTTGGAATACTGTGTCCAATTCTGGTCTCCTGCTACAGGAAAGATGTTGTGAAACTTGAAATGGTTCAGAAAAGATATACAAGAATGTTGCCAGAGTTGGAGGATTTGAACTACAGGGGGAGGCTGAATAAGCTGGGGCTATTTTCCCTAGAACGTCAGAGGCTGAGGGGTGACCTTACAGAAGTTTATAAAATCATGAAGGGTATGGATAGGGTGAACACCTAAGGTCTTTTACCCAGCAGAGTGGAGTCCAAAACTAGAGGGCATAAGTTTAAGGTGAGAGGGGAAAGATTTAAAAGGGACCCTAAAGGACAACTTTTTCACGCAGAGGGTAGTGTATATATGGAATGAGCTGCCAGAGGAAGTGATGGCGGCTGGTACATTTACAATATTTAAAAGGCATCTGGATGGATATATGAATAGGAAGAGTTTAGAGGGATATGGGTCAAATGCTGGCAAATGGGACTAGATTCATTTAAGCATGGACGAGTTGAACCAATGGGTCTTTTTCCATGCTGTACAGTTCGATGACTCTATAATTCTAAATGGTACATAAATTAAACACCTATTTCATCTGTGTTCACTGTAGAAGATAAAAGTCACAACTCAGAAGCAGCAATAAATCAGGAAATGAGTGGGAGGGAGGAAATCGGAAGAATCACAATCACCATGAGGTGGTACCGAGTAAATCAAAGCCCTACAGTGTGGAAGCAGGCCATTTGGCCCATCCACACCAACCCTCTGAAGAGCATCCCACCCAGACCCACCTCCCTACCCTATCCCTGTAACCCTGCATTTCCCATGACTATTCCACCTGGACACTACAGGGCAATTAAGCATGGCCAATCCACCTAACCTGCACATTTTTGGACTGCGATAGAAAACAGGAGCACTCGGAGGAAACCCATGAGCACATGGCGAGAATGTGCAAACTCCACACAGACAGTCACCCAAGGGTGGAATCAAACCCGGGTTGCCTGGTGCTGTGAGGCAGTAGTACTAACCATTGAGCCACCGTGCCGCTCCAATTAGCGTTGCAGGCTGACAAGTGCCTGGGTCAGGGTGGACCTCATCCTAGAGTCTTAGAAGAAATAGATAGTGACCACAGTCGATGTATTGGTTTTGTTTTTCCAAATCTCCCTAGATTTGGAGAGATCCCATGAGATCGGAAGTTAGTAAATGTAACTTCTGTATTCAAAAAGGGAGATAAGCAGAAAGCAGGCCCGTTCACTTCACATCACTCAGAGGGAAAATTATAGAAGCTATTATTAATGAAGTTTTAACAGGGCATTTAGATAAACTTAAGGTAATCAGGCAGATTAAACATGGTTTTGTGAAAGGGAAATCAAGTTCAAACAGATTACTGAAGTTTTTGAGGAGGTAATGTGCTGAGAATAAAAGAGAACTGGTGGATGTACTGTACTTACAATTCCACAAGGAATTTGAAAAGATGCTCCATCAAAGGTTATTTGTGAAAAATAAAAGCTCATGTGTTTGGCATAGCATATTTTTAAAAATTAATTCACGAGGCATGGGCATCACTGGCTGGGCTGCCATTTATTGGCCATCCCTAGTTGATAAGGTGGTAGTGGGCTGCCTTCTTGAACCACCACAGTCCATTTGCTGCAGTTCGACCCACATGCAAGTAGGGAGGCATTTCCGGGATTTTTACCAAGCAATATTGAGGAATGGTGATATATTTCCAACACAGGATGGTGAGAGGTCAGGTTGGGTACTTAAAGATGGTGGTATTCTCCCATGTATCTGCAGCCTTAGTACTTTTAGCTGGTAGTGGTTGTGAGTTTGGAAGATGCTGTTTAAGCTGTTTGGTAAATGTCTGTTGGCATGGATAGGAGATTGGCTTTTTTTATTCATTTGTGTGACTTGGGTGTCACGGGCTGGCCAGCATTGATAGCCCATCCCTATTTGCCCTTGAAAAGGTGGCGATGAGCTACCTTCTTGAGTCGTTGCAGTCCACTTAGTGTGGGTTGACCCAAAATGTTGGTAGGGAGGGAATTCCAGGGTTTTGACCCAATGACTGTGAAGGAACAGTCGTATGTTTCCAAGTCAGGGTGGTGAGTGGCTTGGAGGGGAACGTGAAGGTGGTGGTGTTCCCAAGTACTTGCTGCCCTTGTCCTTCTCAATGGAAGTGGTCATGGCTTTGGAAGGTGCTGTCTAAGGATCTTTGGTGATTTTCTGCAGTGCATTTTGTCAATAGTACACACTGCTACTGAGCATCAGTGGTGGAGCGATTGAATGTTTGTAGATGTGGTGCCAATCAAGCGGGTTGCTTTGTCTTAGATGGTGTCAAGCTTCTTGAGTGTTGTTGGAGCTGCACCCATCCAGGCAAGTGGGGAGTATTCCATCACACTCCTGACTTGTGCCTTGTAGATGGTAAATTGACTTTGAGGTGTCAGGAGGTGAATTACTCACCGCAGTATCCCTAGTCTCTGACCTGCTCTTCTAACTACTGTGCTTATTTGGTGAGTCCAATTGAGTTTCTGGTCAATGGTAACCCCAAGGATGTTGACAGTGGGGGATTCAGTGACAGCAATACCATTGAATGTCGAGGGGTGGTGGTTAAAGTGTCTCTTATTGGTGATGGTCATTGTCTGGCATTTGTATTGCGCAAATGTTACTTACCACTTGTCGGCCCAAGCTTGGATATTGTCCAGATCTTGTTGCATTTGAGCATGGACTGCTTCAGTATCTGAGGGGTCGCAAATGGTGCTGAACACTGTGCAATCATCAGTGAACATCCCCACTTCTGACCTATGACAGAGGGAAAGTCATTGATGAAGCAGCTGAAGATTGTTGGGCCTAGTTCACTTCCCTGAAAGGACTTCTGAAGAGATGTCCTGGAGCTGAGATGACTGACCCTCCTCAACCATAACCATCTTCCTTTGTGCCAGATATGACTCTAACCAGCAGAGTGTTTGCTGCCTGATACCCATTGATACCAGTTTTGCCAGGCCTCCTTGATGCTATACTCAGTCAACTGCGGCCTTGATGTCAAGGGCTGTCACTCTCACCTCCCCTCTGGAATTCAGCTCTTTAGTCCATGTTTGAACCAAGGCTGTAATGAGGTCAGGAGCTGAGTGGCCCTGGAAGAACCTAAACTGGGCGTCACTGAGCAGGTTATTGCTGAGCAGGTACTTCTTGATAGCACTGTTGATGACCCCTTCCGTCACTTGACTGTTGATGGCGAGTAGACTGATTGGGTGGCAATTGGCCGGGCTGGATTTGTCCTGCTTTTTGTGACCAGGACATACTGTACCTGGGCAATTTTCCACATTTTTGAGGAGATGTCGGTGTTGTAACTGTACTGGAAGAGCTTGGCTAGTGGATTGGCTGGCTAACAGAAAGCAGAGATTAGGAGTAAATGGATGTTTTTCAGTTTGGTAAGATCTAATGGAGGAGTGCTGCAGGGATCATTATTGTGATTTCAACTATTTATCATTTAAATAAATGATTTAGATGAAGGGACAGAGGTCTGATTGCCAAATTCACTGATGACACAAAGATCGGAAGGAAACTAAGTTGTGAAGAGATCACAAGGAAGTTAATAAAAAGATATTAATATTAATACGTTAAGTGCATGGGCAAAGATGATGGAGCAATATGGGAAAATGTGAAGTCTTCCATTTTGACAGGAAAGAAGATATGCTAGCATTGGAAGCAGACCAGGGAAGATTCACTAGGCTGACGGATGGACTGCCTCATGTTTAAGAAATTGAGTAGATTGGGTCTGTATTCACTGAGAGTTCAGAAGAATGAGAGACAACCTTTTTCAAACACAAGATTTAGGGCACTTGACATAGTAGAGGCAGAAAGGTTGCTTGTCCTCACAGAAGAGTTTCAAACCAGAGGACATAATCCTCAGAATAAGGGCATTTAAGAGGAGGAATCAGAGGTTTGTGAATCTATGGAATTCTATACCACAGAGGGCTTTCGAGGCTACATCATCAAGTATATTCAAGGTGGAGATAAACAGATTTTTTAATCCATAAGGGGATGAAGAATTATAGGCAAAAGGCAAGAAAGTAGATTTGAGGATTATCAGATCAGCCATCATCACATTGAATGAAGAAACTGACTCAATGGGCCAAATGGCCAGCTTTTGCTCCGATAAATTATGGTCTTCTGTTGAATAGACATACCTGGTTAAAGAGTGAGGTGCTGAGGATGAGAACGTCTTTCTCAAAATTTTGGGCCCTGTTTACAGCCTTAAAATGCTTGAATAGTTCTGTAACCACAGCAATGGGATCATCACAAGTGATTGATGAACAGGACTGTGTCTTCTTGGCTCCACATTGACCTCAAGTATGCATTATATCTTTGCATGTATTGTACAATAGTGTAGTATGCATGGAATGCAATAGTCAAAAAATAGAATTGGTAGAAGTGTTTAGGGCAAACCACTATTCGTTACTCAGTAGGTTCTCCCCACCACCGTAGCCGAGGGGGATATGTTCCAGGACCAAACGCATAAGCCCAAAACCGCATATAGGAATGAAACCATTCAATTAAATGGGAAACGTACCTTCCCAGCAAACTCCTGGTCCCTGGTTCCGGAACATTCCCTATAATATGTTCTGGCTACGGTAAACCGCAGATAATTGAAACCCCAGAAGATACAGGGGTTGCCCTGTGGTAAAGCTGGAATGGTAAAGTTTGCTATCCACGTTACGACTGAGTTCACAAATCACTGCAGAAAGTATCATAAATGGAATTCTGTTGTATCATTTAATTGAGCGCACATGTCTAACATCAAGTTTTGAATCCAATTCTGCAGCAGGCTAACACACCCCATGGGTCAGTATTGGAACAAATTGATCCTATAAACCCTTCCACTGTCATTTCAGGAGATTGTAATTGATCAGCAACCTTACTCCACAAATTCAACATTGCCCCAAACCTTTCATACTTCAGGTGAACAAAGGCTTAGAATTAAAATTAACACTCGATCGATCATCAATTGTTGCTTGTCACACTGATATGAATCATCTTGCAATTGTATACCTCTGTCAGCAGTTTTTCACAAAGTGGTCTTTCTTTGTGTTGTCAATAAATTTGGATACGGGCCTTCGAGCTCATCAATATCATTAATAAATACAATGTAAGTTAAGGCCCAGCATAGATCCTTCACTGACACCCCAAGTTACATCCTGCCAAATAAAGTACCTACTCATGAACCTGCCTGTGCCTTCTGCTACTCAGGTAATTTCTTAAACAGATCAACAACTTGCTTTCAATTCCATGCACTTCAACTTCAGTGAACAATATTTTCTGGGGAACTTTATCAAGTGCTATTTGGAAGTAAACATAAACATATTTATAGACATTTTCCAGTTCACCACTCCAATCATTTCGAGCCATAGACATGTACAGCATGGAAACAGATCCTTCAGTCCAACTCGTCCCTGCCGACCAGATATCCTAAACTAATCTTGTCCCATTTGCCAGCAAATGGCCCATATCCCTCAAAATCCTTCTTATTCATATACCCATTCGGATGTCTTATAAATGTTGTAATTGTACGATCCTCCACCACTTCCTTTGGCAGCTCCACACATGCACCACCCTCTGTGTGAAAAAGTTATCCCCCTCAGCCCATTTTAAATCTTTCCCCTTTCATCTTAAATCTCAAACAAATGTAGTCAAGTTCAACAGCAAGACTTATCCTTCATAATCTGTGCTAGCTTTCTTCAATGAATGAAATTTTAAACATGTTCTGTTAATAATTAGAAACTTTTAATTTTCCATGTGTTTCTAATCAAACTGTTTTAGATGTACCTCGAGAACTGATGGGATTTGATCACAGACCCTGCAGCCGAGAGATAGGGTCACTATCACAGCAAGACCATTGAAGTTATAATTATGCACTGTTTTGGATTCATGTAATTAGCATCTAGTTATAGGCTCAATGCAGTCCATGGTGCTTATGATACATTAAAAAATGTAGGTATGTTATTATACATCTGGCACAGATGAGTCTTGAACTCAGACTTTCTGTCTCAGACATTGCAAAATTATCATTGCACCACCAAGACCTCTTTGGCATTCAGATACATGATGACACTGAAAATGATAATCCATCTTCTGGTGATACAATGAGCCAATGGAATGGTTGATTTTGTATGAGAGTTACAAAGTGTTACTGCTAGTAATCCTTGCAAGTCTGCCAGCACTTGTTAGTCCTTTAAAGATCCATTGTGTAAACTGCATTGAGAGAAAAGCTTCTTATTCTATTTGTTCATGTATTTATGCCCTGGCATTCCTGCAGCAAGATCAAATGTATGCTAAGATTAAATTATTCAGTAAACACTGAGAATTTGAAAGTATTGTATAGCTGTATAAGTACTGTGAGTGATGTAATCATGCAAACATTAATGGATTTGGATCAAGTTCTTCTCTTGTATTAATGGCCAATTCAACCTTAATAACAGCATAATTCACAGTAATGTCATTGTCTTTGTATCTAATTTCTCTCTCGTCTATCTCAACAGATATTAGCCCAAATGAAATAATATTTCAATGATTTACATTTTAACTTTCTTCGAAGTCAAATATGATTGAGTTAGGAAAATGAGGCAGACAGGGTGAAGGAGGGGCATTAAAGATGCTGCATTCACTTCAGTGCTCCATTAGGGAAGAAAGCAAAATCATCTGCTGCAAATTCATAGATGAGGACAAAACTTGATATATCTTCAAAGATCTGCATGGCTTGATTCCCTTGTTTCTGCATGGCTTGATTCCCTTGTTCTCTCCGCTCATAAAGGAAGAAATGGCAACTGGGAATGTACCAGTTTTATAAAATTTAACTTACCCTTTTTCAGTTGGTACTTACAAGAAAAGGGAATGAAAGGCAATTAAAAAGTTGGTAAACATGACGAGGCTATAACTTTAACAGTGACCTAACCAGGATGTGAAATAAAATTCTCTCTTTGGAAGAGGCACTCCTGTCTGTGAGACCCGCAGGCAACAGTTCCTATACCAAAGCTGACTCACAGGTGAAACTGGGCAGGGTAAGTTTCCTGTTCTCTAAACATGTGCCTCAAAGGCTTATCCTCCAATGAAGCCTTAAATCCAATGAAGCCTGAAATCTTAAAGTCAGTTCCACAAAACGTTTTGGCAAATCATTTGATGCTCACTTGTGAAATTTACTCGTTCAGTCTCACACCGACTTCACACATAGTTGCTCTTTGTTCCTGTGGAATTTCTTAAGATAATATCTCCCTTTGCAATCAGAACATCTTTTGGATAATAGAATTATTACAGCACAGAGGAGGCCACTCAGTTCATCAGCTCTCTGCCAACCCTTAGGAAGAGCAACTTAACAAGTCCTATTCTCATTTCTTGTCACAGCCCTGTATTTTTTTCCTTTCAGACTCTGATCCAATTCCATTTTGAAAACCACAACTGAATGTGCCTTCAGCACCCTTTCAGTCAGTGCATAGTATTCCAGATCACAACCACTCAGTATATTTTAAAAATGTACCTCCTTGTGTCACCTTTTCTCTTTTGCCAAGTACTCTAAATCTGGGTCCTTTGATTCTTGACCCTCCTGTCAAGATCAATTTTAATTACAATTCACATGTTATTGTTGTTTCAGAAATTCATTATACATAAATTCATTGTCCATTAAAAATCACATCAAAAATTAACAATAAAACAAAACAAAATCACAAAAGTCTTGCTGATTAAGTACAGTAAAACTAGTCAATAAAATCAGATTGTGCTTACTTTTTCAAGACTCCTCAATTTTGAATGTCTCTATCAAAACTCCTCTCAACCTACTTTTATTTCAGGAGAGAAAGTGAGGGCTGTAGATGCTGGAGATCAGAGCTGAAAATGTGTTGCTGGAAAAGCGCAGCAGGTCAGGCAGCATCCAAGGAACAGGAGAATCGACGTTTCGGGCATAAGCCCTTCCTGAAGAAGGGCTTATGCCCGAAACGTCGATTCTCCTGTTCCTTGAATGCTGCATGACCTGCTGCACTTTTCCAGCAACACATTTTCAGCTTTTATTTCAGGAGACCAATCCCAGCTTCTCCAACGTATCCACATAACAAGCCTTCAGAACCATTCTTGTCAGTGTTTTCTGTACCCACTTTAAAATCTTCAAGTTCTTCCTGAAGGATAGTGTCTAGAATTGGGGGTGATACTCCAGTTGAAGATGATACAGCGTTTTATGAAGATCTATCATAGCTTCCTTCCTTTTGTACTGTATGCCTGTAATCATAAAGCTCTGGATCCCATATATCTTTTTAACTACTTTCTAAAATTGCCCTGCCACCTTCAGTGATTTGTATATATATATATATATATATATGCCCAGATTGCTGTTCCTGCACCCACTTGAGAACGATATACTTCACTTTATATTCACTTTTCTTGTTCTTCTAACTACAATGTTTTGTTTTGGACTTCTGTGCATTTACTTGCACCTGCAACATGATTGCCTTTCCATCAGCTGCCGGTGTCTTCTTGAAGTCAATCACTGTCCTCCTGAAAGTTCATTGTACTTCCAAGACGTATCACCAGGCAACTTATGAAACTGTAGACTGTACGTTCAAGTCTGGGTCATTGAGACATATCAAAAAACTATTTGTCCTTGCACAGTCCTGAAGCACAATTGAACTCTTTGCTCCTGTCTGAAAGGCAACTGTTCACCATTTACGTTATTTCCTGTCAGTCAACTTTATATCCATGCTACTGCCATCCCTCTGGTCCATTAAGTTTCAACTTTCTGACAGACTTATTGTCTTACACTTTTTCAAATGCTTTTTGGAAATCCTGTCACATTAACTGCATTGCTTTCATTAATTTTCTCTGTTACTGTACTTCATAAAAAAAAACAAGTTAATTGAACACAATTTACTTTTAATAAACTAAACACCAAGAACTGCAGATGCTGGAAATCTGAAACAAACAAAATCAGAAATTGCTAGAGAAACTCAGCAGTCTGGCAGCACCTGTGCAGAGAAAACAGTTAATGTTTCGAGTCCAGTGACCCTTCTTCAGAACCTGTGCCACTTTTTATTAATTGATCCATTTTGTCCAAGTGTTTGTCTTAATGTTCTTCCAATAATTTTTCATAAAAACTTTCTGACTACTGAGGTTAAATTTCCTGGCCTGTTATTGCTGAGTTTACCTTTATACTTATTTTTTGAACAAGCATGTTACTTTTGGAATTTTCCAGAGATCAGGAACCAACCTTTTAGGAGGATTAGAAGATTATAGCCCATACCTCTGCAATTTTCACTTTACTTCCCTCAACGTGTTCCAATGTGTTTCATGCAGACCTGGTAATGAAGGATAATTGGTGAGTCTAATTGTGCTAACGTATGGTGTACAGCAGCAATGGCACCTGCTGACATCGAGACACATTTGGAATTAGGAGTGAGCCAGCAAGGTTCTGGGAATGCTCTCACCTCCCTAACTCTGTTTATAGTCTATATACTTTAAAATAAAGGTCTCTATTTACCAGGGCGAAGACAGACTTTTCTATCTCTTTCCCTCTACAACCTCAATGTGGCCTCAGAGCACATCAGGTGTGAGACAAAACAAGGAAACTTTTTTTTTCAGAGCAATCCCATCATAGATTAGATTCCTTACAGCTTGGAAACAGGCCCTTCGGCCCAACAAGTCCACACCGACACTCCAAAGTGTAACCCACCCAGACCCAGTTCCCTCTGACTAATACAGCGGGCAATTTTTTTTCCCAATTCACCTGGCCTGTACAGCTTTAGACTGTGGGAGGAAACCAGAGCACCCAGAGGAAACCCACGTAGACATGGGGAGAATGTGCAAACTCGACACAGACAGTCACCCAAGGCCAAAATCGAACCCAGGACCCTGGTGCTGTGAGGCAGCAGTGCTAACCATTGAGCCACTGTGCCGCCAAGAGCATGGTTATTTAAAAGGAGAAGTGACTCTCACCTGGAAACAATAAGCTCAATCTGCAAACCTCAGCATAGGCAGACTTCAGTGGTAGACAAAAAATGATGGTACTTCAGATACTGCAGCATGAAGAGAGAAAGACCTCAGGGTGTCCATTGTAAAAGAGATGGCAAATACCAGCTGCTGCTGACGATCTGCAGTGACAAAGCAATGACTGGAGCAAGCACCACAAGTGCCCAACCGTGGTCTGGATGAACAACACATACTGTTTTCACCCATCCCCAGCCTTTACAGACCCTGCAGAGACCCAAATGACCCAGGCAATGGTAGAGCTGCCAGAAAGGGTACAGAAGCAAAGGTGTGTCGAACAGAAACAGACAGACTCTGTGAAAAAAAACAAGCGCCAACCACCATTTCAGAACTCAATCAAAATGGCACTAAGCAGCAACTCCAGGCAGGAAGAGGGCTCTGCTCACATCATGGAAAGCTTCCCCAATCATTCTCAGCCTCCTCTGCACAGTTAAGACAACCATTGTACATGGATGTGACTCTGCCCACACTCCAAAAGCACCATCACTCTTGCCAAAATACCAGCTTGAGAGTGCAATTCTCTCAAGGGAGACCTGTGTACTAATCTCCCAGTACAGCTCATGTGTCCAACACACTGTCAGTGCTACAGATACACCCCACTGCTGCCAGTTGCTGCTTAAGACCAAAATGTATTTGTCCAGGATAGAATACACTCAATGTCATTTCACAGGACTAAGCAGCTCACCATACCTCAATTTATTAGACTATTAGCTCCACGAACAGAAATAAACGAAAGGCTTAATTAGATAAATAGATACTCACAAATTATACACCAGTCAGCTCCTTTGCTTATGTTGATGAAATTACTTATGGGGTGGTTCACTTAAATGTTTTACTTTTCATTTTATTATCCCTCTCTGTCAGGGTTTAACAATCGCCACCAGGACAGAACCCCACTGGTCCTCACCTACCACCCCACCAACCTCCAGGTACATCGTATCATCCTTCGTCATTTCCGCCACCTCCAAACAGACCCCACCACCAAGGATATATTTCCCTCCCCTCCCCTATCAGGAAAGACCACTCCTTCCGCGACTCCCTTGTCAGGTCCACCCCCCCCACCAACCCAACCTCCACTCCCGGCACTTTCCCCTGCAACCACAAGAAATGCAAAACTTGCACCCACACCTCCCTCCTCACTTCCCTCCAAGGCACCAAGGGATCCTTCCATATCCATCACAAATTCATCTGCACCTCCACACACATCACTTACTGCATCCGCTGCACCCGATGTGGCCTCCTCTACACTGGGGAGACAGGCCGCCTACTTGCGGAACATTTCAGAAAACACCTCTGGGACACCCTCACCAACCAACCCAACTACCCCGTGGTCGAACACTTTAACTCCCCCTCCCACTCCGCCAAGGACATGCAGATCCTTGGCCTCCTCCATCGCCAGACCATGGCAACACGACGCCTGGAGGAAGAGCGCCTCATCTTCCGCGTAGTAACCCTCCAACCACAAGGGATGAATGCGGATTTCTCCAGTTTTCTCATTTCCCCTCCCCCCACCTTATCTCAGTCCCAACCCTCAGATTCAGCACTGCCTTCTTGACCTGCTATCTTCTTCCCGACCTCTCCACCCCCACCCCCTCTCTGGCCTATCACCCTCACCTTAACCTCCTTCCACCTATCGCTTTCCCAACGCCCCTTCCCCAAGTCCCTCCTCCCTACCTTTTATCTTAGCCTGCTTGGCACACCTTCCTCATTCCTGAAGAAGGGTTTATGCCCGAAACGTCGATTCTCCTGTTCCTTGGATGCTGCCTGACCTGCTGCGCTTTTCCAGCAACACATTTTTCAGCTCTTTCTCCAGGGTTTAACAACAAATAGGAATCCTCTCATGTTAGTCACCTTTACTTGAATTAACTTTATCTTTCTAAACCTGATAAACTAATTAAAAGCTGTGTAAAATGTGTCACCACATAATCAGATTAAACAACAGGAAAACAAAGATTCTCTACCAGCCTTCGGATGCATGAGGAACGGGGTATTCAAAGTCTGAGATCTCAATCTCAGTACCAAGCTCAAAGATAACAGAGCAGCATGGTTCTTACCCTTCTGTATGCATCAGAAACATGGAGCATGTTCAGCAGACCCCTCAAATCCCTGAAGAGCTATCACCAGCGCTGCCTTTACAAACTCTTGCAAATCCACCTGCAAGATAGGCAAACCAACATGAGTGCTCTCTCCCAGGCCGATATCCCCAGTATCGAGGCACTGATCCCCATGACCAGCTGTGATGGGCCAAACACTTTGTCCGTGTGCCCAACACAAGATTCCCAAAACAAGTGCTTTATTCTGCACTCTGCATTGGTACGCAATCACTGGGAAAACACAGGAAATGCAACAGGGCTATCCTGAAAGCATCCCTGAATAAATGAAACATCCCCACCAAAACATGGGATTCGCTAGCCCTGGAACACACAAACTGGAGAAGGTGTTCCATCAAATAACCAATGACTTTGAGGGTCACTGAATGGAACACCTGCAGGTCAAGTAAAAGCAGCAGAAAGAGCCCAGAATCCGAAGTGTGACACCCACCCTCCCACCCACCTCAAACAGCAGTTGCCCTTCCTGCAGCAACATCTGTGGCCATAGGATTGGATAATACAGCCTCTGCAGAGTGGAAACCAGTTATCCTCAAACCTGAGGGACTGTCAACGAAGAAGAAAGAATCATGATCAATGGATAAAAGGATAAATTAACATTTATTTATTCATCAAACTTGCTTACTGTCATGGAAATTAAATCGACTCAACTCAAATGCAAGCAAGAGCAAAGAAAAAGTTTATTTTAGACCTCTGCAAAGGGACCCGATACATTGGCAAGATGCTTCATGTAAGAGGCACCTGATAGCTTTCCCATATTCCCTTTACACTATAATTCGCTTTTTCTTATCAATACGTCAAGGTCAGAGGGATGGAACACTCGAGTTTCTTTCCAGATATGGAGTTTTTTTTTCATTCCTTGACTGTTGATATCGTAGTTTCCTGGCTTTGTAAGTCTGCTGTTAGTTCGGTTTAACTTTACATTTTTCCTGTCTGTCTGCAATACTTGCCCTCTGTAAAGTCAGACCCTTACTTCTTTATTTCCCTATGCTTTTGTAGACTTCCCAATAAATGTTAATTTTCCATTACATTTCCCCCCTTTTTGTCATTTTATGACAATAATGACATAAAAAATATCCAGAGGCAGGTAGTTATACAGCAAACTGGTTCGGGAGCACTAGGCCTTTCCTCAGACACCATCTACCTGCAACACAGCTTTTTGGTGGTCATGTCACTTGCTCTGGCATGCCCTGTACATAGCCCAGTTTCACACTTCAACGTTACGGTATGGTGGGATCTATGCAATTGGATCTTCCTGCTGTGGGACCTCTAATCGTTTTACCGTTTGGTATCCCGCTGCACTCATAAGCAAATAGCGTCGGCAGGTACACAAGCAGAGTCCGATACAAAGCACTATGAGTAAGACCAGTCCTACAACAAATAGAGCATGTAGGATCCAATACCCCCATCCTCCCCAAAGAGAGGTGAGCCATCGGAACCAGGAGTCATCTGCTGGGGGAGGCAGTCTTATTGCCACCTTCGTATGATTTATTACACGAGTGATATGCTGGGACTCATCAGGAATATTAAAACAGCATGAGGTGCCTAACATTTTGCAGATGCCCCCTCACTCAGCCGTCAGTATGTCTAGTACTAATCGATTTTGTATCACTGGTTCCCTTACTGCCGTTAACTCAGTATTAATGAGTGTTAGACCTCCCACCATCTCGTTTGCTAACAGTAATACACTATATGCGAGGCCATTAATCTTGTTTATTGCCACCGTTGTCCCTGCTCCCAAGAGAATAGACCAACCAATGTTCGCTCCTGATGTAGTCCAGGGGTCTGCGAGAGTGTACCCATTTCAATGCCGTGGATGTCCCTTCGGGTTCACCTGTTACTGGGCCTTTGGGACAAACATTGTTGTGCCAGTAGACAGCACCCCTTCCATCCCCGGGGGAGGTGGTGTTACCCTCTCTCTCCACAGGCTCATATTATACCCGCCATCATGGTCTGGTTATTGATAAAGGAACAGGTAATATTGATGATCATACCATTTGCGTAGGTTGCAGAGCAGAAGTCATTATTCAAGTACAGCATCGTAGTACACTGGGAGAGCTCCAAATGGAGTCTCCCCTGATTTGTGCAAATATACATTTCTCCCCTGCCTTCCACCATATGGAAGGCTGTGTTCGGTAGTGTATCAGCCTTGGGACTGCAGTTGGCTTTGAGTTTAGGTGGTGGTGCAAGATTTGCCCTAATTGCTCCCCCTACCAGGGTCAGGGTAGTTGCTGCCCACGGAAGCAGGCAGCTAGCATTTCTTGCCAGGCTCTCTGTAATTGGTTCAGCAGTCCACTGCTGGGCTGTGTGCAAATATATCCAACAAGGGTAGCCAACCTCTAATCTCCGGTGTTGTATTAGGGCCAAGACACAAGCTCTGTTCCCTTCACATCTTGCGATGGCCCTTCCCACCTTCCAACCTACAGCGTCGCATTTATGCCATTTATCTCATGAAGGGCCAATTCCACTACAGAGTTAGGCCCGCTCCTGAGCCCCAGCCTGCTCCTTCAGGTTCTGGCATGACATTAATGCCCTCTGCCCTGCTTGGGGTTAGGTCCATGATTTGGTTTGGTTGGTTACCGTGCCCTGGAGCTACTATTTCCTGTAGGACCTTCTGCACTGCCTCTCGGGGGTCGGTGGGGGGGGAGCGACTGTACCACTATATTCACCTGCCCATGGATGTCGGAGAAGGGTCTATCTATTCCACCAGGCTCCCTCATCACTCTTGGTTCTTATTACCTGTGCCTTGGCACCTCCTTCCTTGATAATAGAATACCTATTTTCTGTGTCAGGTGTCCCTGTAGCCTTGTAGCTACTACTAAGTGCCAGTCACTGGGACCACCCTGCATAAATCCCAGCAAGGATCCCTGCATAAATATTTATCGTCCCATTTATCGTCGTCCTGGTTACTAAACGGCCATGGGTCACATGTAAAGGTCCCCTTTGCACCCTCAGTTAAAATTACCATCTGCGGCTGTATCCCAGAAGCCCCTGCCTTCACGAATAGTCCTGACAGGGCTCTTGCTAACAGTGTGAGCTGGAGCAGCCCCATATTTTTATGAGGCTTCCACTCACTACTTGCACTTATTTGGTTCCGGTGTTGTCTGATGTTTCCTCAGGTCCAGCTACACGTTTGCAATGACTGGCGTGTATCCACATGGCTCTTTCGGTGATCTTAACATCTGTCTGTGTTCTAAGGAGCACTTGAAACGGTGCCAGCCACCTCTTCACCTTCCAGCTTTTCCTCCTGAAGTCTTTCACCACTATCCAGTCTCTAGGTTCTAGATCGTGCAGCTTCCCTTCTGCTGGTTGGTATGTGCTGCTTTCACTTGATTTTGTATTTGAGACAAAAGTGTAGAGAGCTTTATCCAGTAACACAACATCTCATCCTCACAGTGGCCTGTTATCTGTCTTACCTTAGGTCTTGGGCCAATTCCTGTATTGGGCGGCCTACCAAACAAAATCTCAAACGGGCTAAGATTAGCTCTTCCTCTCCTCCTAGATCTCATATACATTAGAACAATTAGAAGTGCCTTTGTCCATGTCACCACTAGTTCCTCACTGCATTTTGTCAATTTATATTTTAGGGTCGCACTCTCTCTTTCCACAGCCCCACCGCTCGCTGGGTGGTAGGCACAGTGTTGTCTCATGTTTATTCCCAAGTCATCACTGATCTGCTGTAGGGCATTATTGACAAATGGTGTCCCATTGTCGCTACTAAGCCTTTCAGGGATGCCCCATCTCAGAATTATTTCAGTTAGCAAACCCTTGGCTACTGCACTGGCATCCTGTTTAGATGTGGGAAGCACTTCCATCCATTTGGAAAACATATCAACTATTACCAGACAATACCTTTTCCCTTCGCTGGGTGTTAATTCAATAAAATCCATCTGTAAATGTTCAAAGGGTCTTTGGGGTTGGGGGTGTGCTGCCTGACTCATCTGTATTCCCCTCCACACATTATTAGTGGCACATGTAACACATCGTTCACATGTGAGTAAATCCCTTCGTGTACCAGTGTTGAACATCCCCCCTTTAAAAAATCACCCCACAATGGAGCACACAAGAGAGTGTCTATACACAAACGTTTAATTTCATCAGTATCAGATTTGGTAATCAATTATTTGGAATAGAAATAGAAATGGAAAGTAAGTGTAATGAAAAATTAACATTTATTGTGAAATCTATAAAAGCCGAAACGCTGTTGAACATCCCCCCTTTTGACACATGGTCCTTACCGTGTGTCAGTTTGGCATAGGATGGGAATAACGATCGCGCGAGACAGGGTTTACCATTGGGGCCACACCACACCCCTTCCCTCATGCTGCACCCTGCCCTTGTCCACTCACGCTTCTCCTCCGGCGTGGCCTGTGACTGTACCTCCCGTACGTCTGCTGTTGGGGTACAAATTTTTGTCATACGCATGTCAAACTGATCACTTGGTGGCTGCTGGGCTGCCGTCCTTGCCGCTGAGTCTGCCTTTGCATTGCCCTGAGAAATGGAATCGTTATTTTTCATGTGGGCTTCACATGTACGCGCAGCGAGCAAATTCCAAAATCTCACACATAGAAACAATTGCTATCCTTTTTGGGCATGTGCTCCTACTGTAGAATGTTTACCTCGGATGAGCCCCAAGTTTACTGTCGTGGAAATTAAATCGAGTCGACTCAAATGCTAGCAAGAGCAAAGAAAAGGTTTATTTTTGACCTCTGCAAAGAGACCCGATACATTGGCAAGACGTCTCATGTAAGGGTCACCTGATAGCTTTCCCATATTCCTTTTCCACTATAATTCACTTCTTCTTACCAATACCTCAAGGTCAGGGGCCTGGAACATTCGAGATCCTTTCCAGATATGGAGTTGTTCTATTAAATCCATGACTGTTGATATGGTAGTTTCCTGGCCTTGTATGTCTGCTGTTAGTTCGGTTTAACTTTACATTTTTCCTGTCTGTCTGCAATACTTGCCCTCTGTAAAGCCAGGCCCTAACTCCTTTGTTTCCCTATGCTTTTATAGATTTCACAATAAATGTTAATTTTTCATTACACTTACTTTCCATTTCTATTTCTATTCCAAATAATTGATTACCAAATCTGATACTGATGAAATTAAACGTTTGTGTATAGACACTCTCTTGTGTGCTCCATTGTGGGGTGATTTTTTAAATCTCTTGCCACTTGCTGAATCGTAGGACTGGATTTTCCCTCTGGGAGCACCATTTCCACATCACTAATCTGGCTCTGGAGGGAAACAGTCACTCATCTGGATTTTCTGAGAAAAGGCCCTGAATTGGCACAGAGACACATAGATCAGGATCTCAAAACTGAAGAGTAAATCAGAGGCTTCCTAGCTTTCGAGGAGTAGGAGACTATGATGGAAGGTAAGTAAGTAAGAGCGAGTAAGGTAATTACTTTTGAAAGCTAAGTGCTTTTGCAGCACAGGTAATCTCTTTGATCAGGTTGGATGAGGGATAAATGTTAACCAAGATGCCAGCAGAAATCCCCAGCTCTACTGCAAAATAGTACCGTGGGATTACATACATTCACCTAAAAGGGCAGCTGAAGGCTCAGAGTTCACCTGAAAGTTGACTATTTCAACCTTGCATCTGAGATATGAACCTGAATGATATGCTGGAGGCGGATTTAAAGCATCCCCTGATAATTCAGTCCTGAAGAAGAATCATATTCAATTGGAAACATTGACTCTGTTCCTCTGTCCACAGATGCTGCCAGACTTGTTGAATGTTTCCCAGAATGTTCTGTTTTATTGCTGATTCAGAGGCAGAGTTGCTGTCTCTGGGCCAAGACTGAGACCACAGTAAAACTTCGAGTAAATTACAAACATGTAATGTGAGAGGTATAGCTACTGAGAATCATAAGACAATGAAAGGAAACGTTTACCAAGTTTGTGCTTGAGGCAAACCTCATGGTTAGTCTTAACTTAGTCATTTGGAAAATCCTGCAATATCCCATTGCCAGATCCAGCCATTTTGTTTCAAATGATTCCAAGTGTTTCATTATGAATGTTATACATAGAAACCAATCGACTGGCTATTCATTACAAAAAGAATTTTCTGTCATTCATCAATTTCAACAAACTTCCATATTATGAAACAACTCCATTTTCTTTGACGTGACATCCTCAGTGCTTGGGAGCCTCCTGTGAAGCGCTTCTGTGTTGTTTCCTCCGGCATTTGTAGTGGTTTGTCTCTGCTGCTTCCGGTTGTCAGTTCCAGCTGTCCACTGCAGTGGTTGGTATTTTGGGTCCAGGTCAATGTGTTTGTTGATTGAATCTGTGGATGAGTGCCATGCTTCTTGGAATTCCCTGGCTGTTCTCTGTTTGGCTTGTCCTATAATAGTAGTGTTGTCCCATTCGAACTCATGTTGCTTGTCATCTGCGTGTGTGGCTACGAAGGATAGCTGGTCGTGTCGTTTCGTGGCTAGTTGGTGTTCATGGATACGGATCGTTAGCTGTCTTCCTGTTTGTCCTATGTAGTGTTTTATGTAGTCCTTGCATGGGAGCTTTACTGTGGTCTCAGTCTTGGCCCAGAGACAGCAACTCTGCCTCTGAATCAGCAATAAAACAGAACATTCTGGGAAACATTCAACAAGTCTGGCAGCATCTGTGGACAGAGGAACAGAGTCAATGTTTCCAATTGAATATGATTCTTCTTCAGGACTGAATTATCAGGGGATGCTTTAAATCCGCCTCCAGCATATCATTCAGGTTCATATCTCAGATGCAAGGTTGAAATAGTCAACTTTCAGGTGAACTCTGAGCCTTCAGCTGCCCTTTTAGGTGAATGTATGTAATCCCACGGTACTATTTTGCAGTAGAGCTGGGGATTTCTGCTGGCATCTTGGTTAACATTTATCCCTCATCCAACCTGATCAAAGAGATTACTTGTGCTGCAAAAGCACTTAGCTTTCAAAAGTAATTCATTGCTTATAAATTGCTTTGGGATTCCAGAGATTGTGAGAGGCATGATTTGATTGGGAGATTTTCCATGACAGAAGATCTGTTTGATTGAAGAAATTATAGAAACCAAAGTCTGAGAGTCTTGGGAATCAGTGAGAGACTCAAAAGGAAAAAAAAAACTTGGCAGAGATTAAACTGCTCAAGAGTTTCCTCATTCTATTCTTCAGAACAAACCACAGCTATGAGGTGAAAGTGAGGACTGCAGATGCTGGAGATCAGAGCTGAAAATGTGTTGCTGGAAAAGCGCAGCAGATCAGGCAGCATCCAGGGAACAGGAGAATCGACGTTTCGGGCATTCCTGAAGAAGGGCTTATGCCCGAAACGTCGATTCTCCTGTTCCCTGGATGCTGCCTGACCTGCTGCGCTTTTCCAGCAACACATTTTCAGCACAGCTATGAGGTGCAAGGTTGAAATATTCCCACCTAGCCGCTCCACCCTCCTCTCTGACATAACACCTTCACCTCCAATTTCATCTACCTATCACATTCCCAGCTACCTTCCCTCCCCACGCCCCACCCATTTATCTCTCAGCCCCCTTGGGTCACCCCCTCATTTCTGATGAAGAGCTTATGCTCAAAATGTCGATTCTCCTGCTCCTCAGATGCTGCCTGACTAGCTGTGCTTTTCCAGCACCACACTCTTCGACAACTGAAAAATTATAAATTTAAAGCCGCAGCGAATTGTTCGATAAATTGTTCCTGCTTGTTTTGTTAAAAGTAAACATTTTTGTAAATTAAATAGAGAAGAACTACAAAATCTTGTGCTGGTTAGAGAGGGATGGGTACGTGATGCACTTTCAGAGATCTTAAGTATCCATTTCAGGACATGACAATCTGAACAATAGGAAATTCATCAACATGACGAAGTGTCTGTGCTTAAAAATGTACCCAGTTGGGTGTGAAGACCACAACAGCATAAGATTTAGGAGCAGAAGTAGACCAGTCAGCCCTTTGAGTCTACTTCCACCATTCAATAAGATCATAGCTGATCTGATTATCCCTCAGTTCCATTTTTCTGCCTTTTCCACATAACCGTCGATTCCCTTACTGATTAAAAATGGTTCTCAGCCTTGAATATCCTTAATGACCCAGCCTCAATTCCACAGATTCACTACCTCCCGAGATAAGAAATTCCTCCTCATCTCTGTTTCAAATGTACAACCCCTCAATCTGAGATTATGCCCTCTGGTCCTGGACTATCCGACAAGGGGAAACAACCTTTTGACATCTGTCCTGTCGAGTCGCCCAAGAATCTTATAAGTTTCAATAAAGTTAGCTCTGATTCTTCTACATTCCAATGAGCACAGGCTCAATTTAGACTTGTATAGTCATAGGGCTCAACAACACAGAAAAAAAGCCCCTTTTTCCAGCACTTGGCCCATAGTCTTGCAAAAGTAAGTTGACCATATATTCGTCACACAACCTAACCTCATATGACAATCCCTCAATACCTGGTATCAACCTGGTGAACATTTCCTGGACTGCCTCCAATTTTAGTACATTCTTTCTTTGATAAGGAGCTCAAAACTGTTCACAGTATTCCAGGTGAGGTCTGAATAGTGCCTGAACAGTATTAATCAAATCTCCCTTTTTTTATTCAATTCCCTTCGAAATAAAGGCTGCCATTTCATTTGCCTTCCCAATTCACTGCTGAACTTGAATGCTCGCTTTTTGTGAAACATGGATGAGGACTCTAAAAATCCCTCTCTTCCATAGCTTTCTGCTCTCTTTCTCCATTTAAATAATATTCAACCCCTCTCTACTTCCTGTCAAAGTGCATGGTCTCACATTTCAAGTCTTGAGGTTGTAAAACCTGGAGAAAGTGAGGACTGCAGATGCTGGAGATCAGAGTTGAGAGTGTGGCACTGGAAACGCACAACAGGTCAGGCAGCATCCATGGAGCAGGAGAATCGACGTTTTGGGTGTAACCCTTCTTCAGGACATGTGTCATGTCAATGATATATCTCCTTTCCGTTCAAAGCATGACATGAGTTTGTGGGCCCTGAGAAGCTATGAAAAAAAAATCTTCAAACAAAAGTAAATAATTGACCACAAACTAATAGTCAGACTTTTGAGTCCCATTTATGGGACAAGCTGAGCTGTAGGAATGTCAGCATCAATTCTCTTGTGGGTTGCTTTGGAAATGAATAGAGTTTATACTCCATAACTGCATGAAATCTCACACTGATGTCTTGGACAAACAAGACCTTTAAACTTGGTAACACATTCCAAAGCACTGCACAGGAATTTAATCAAACACTATTTGACATTGAATCACAAAAATCAATAACAGGACCGATAAAAAAAGAGCCTTGAAAGAGAGAGGATTTAAGGACCACCTTAAAAAAGAAAGTTATAGAGGTGAAAGGGAAGCTGAAGAGCTGGTGCAGCAATTTAAAATTTAAAATATACAAATGGTCTGCAAGAATTAAACAAGACAGTGTTTCCATTTTTTTCAAGAATGTCAACATATCACCAGTCCTTCAAGTAGTTCAAAACGTTTGGGCCCAGGACAATGCTGTGTCGTGCTCCTGTGGTAATATCTGTGATTGCAATAATTTGCAGCTGACAACCAAACTATCATCATGATTTGGAGATGCCGGTGTTGGACTGGGGTGTACAAAGTTAGAAATCACACAACACCAGGTTATAGTCCAACAGGTTTAATTGGAAGCACTAGCTTTCGGAGCGACGCTCCTTCATCAGGTGGTAGTGGAGGGCTCAATCCTAACACACAGAATTTATAGCAAAATTTTACAGTGTGATGTAACTGAAATTATACATTGAAAAATTGATTGTCTGTTAAACCTTTCATCTGTTAGAATACAGTGATAGTTTCACTTCTTTCATGTGTAAATCACAAAACCTTTTTTTAAAAAAGTTGCATTCTCAGGTTAGCTGTTAACAATAGTAATAGCTAGACAATACGTTGAAGGTGTTGGCCCTCTGTGTTCTCTGTCTATGACCTGATGTTTAGGTTGATTCTAATCTAAAAAGTGAGATAATGGAGTTTTACATAAATTCATGCAGTTTTTGAGCTCAGAGTTCTACATGAATGTATGCAGTTTTTGAGCAAAGTACAATGTAACCCTGCAAGTACAAATTCACCCCACAAAATATGTGTGTATGTGGGTCTTTGTCTGTCTGTGTGTGTGTCTGTCTGTCTGGGTTGGGGGTTGTGAGTGTGAGAAAGTGTATGTGTGTGTGTGTAGTGAGTGCAGAGTGTCTTAAGTCTGTGAGGGGGTGCATGTGTGAATGTGGGAGTGTGTGTGTCTGTAAGGGTGTGTGTGGATGTCTGTCTGTGGATATATGTGTGTCCGTGTGTATGTGTGTATAGGAGTGCCTGTGTGTGTGTGTGTGAGTGTGTGTATAGTGCGATGGTGATCACCTGTAGTGTGACATGAACCCAAGGTCCTGGTTGAGGCCCTCCCTATCAGCGTAACTATCAGCCTCTGCTCAGCCACTTTTCTCTGCTGCCTGTCCCAAAGTCCACCTTGGAGGATGGTCACCCGAAGGTCCGAGGCTGAATGTCCTGGACCACTGAAGTGTTCCCCAACTGGGAGGGAACTCTCCTGTCTGTTGATTGTTGTGCGGTGCCCATTCATCCGTTGTTGTAGCCTTTGCTCGGTTTCCCCAATGTACCATGCCTCCGGGCATCCTTGCCTGCAACGTATAATATAGACAACATTGACTGAGTCACATGAGTACCTGACATGTACAAGGTGGGAGGTGTCCCCACGCGTAATGGTGATATCTATGTCCACACTCTGACACGTCTTGCAGTGCCTACCGTGACAGGGTTGTATGGAGTTGTCCTGAGAGCCGGGCAGCTTGCTACGAACAACGATCTGTTTGAGGTTTGGCGGTTGTTTAAAGGCGGGCAGTGGAGGTGTGGGGAAGGTCTTGGTGAGGTGCTCATCCTCATTGATAATGTGTTGCACGTCATGAAGAACATGGTATAATTTTTCAGCTCCTGGGAAATACTGAACAACGAAGGGTACCCTGTCAGTTGCAGCACGTGTCTGTCTCCTGAGGAGGTCATTACGGTTCCTTGCTGTGGCACTTTGGAACTGGCAGTCAATGAATTGGGCATTGTACCCCGTTCTTGTGAGGGCATCCTTGAGTACTTCCAGGTGTCGGTCACGTTCATCCTCATCTGAGCAGATCCAGTGTACGCGTAGGGCTTGTCCATAGGGGATGGCTGTTTTAATATGTTTTGGGTGGAAGCTGGAGAAGTGTAGCATTGTGAGGTTGTCTGTGGGTTTGCGGTAGAGTGTGGTGCTGAGGTGTCCATCCTTGATGGAGACGCATGTATCCAAGAATGAGACAGATAGTTGAGAGTAGTCCATGGTGAGTTTAATGGTGGGATGAAACTTGTTGATGTCACTGTGTAGTTTTATCAGTGACTCCTCGCCATGGGTCCAGAGGAAGAAAATGTCATCAATGTACCTGGTGTACAATGTTGGTTGGAGATCCTGCATAGAGAAGAAGTCTTGTTCAAACTTATACTTTGCAAGCAAGGATGCCCGGAGGCATGGTACATTGGGGAAACCGAGCAAAGGCTACGACAACGGATGAATGGGCACCGCACAACAATCAACAGACAGTTGGGGAACACTTCAGTGGTCCAGGACATTCAGCCTTGGATCTTCGGGTGACCATCCTCCAAGGTGGACTTTGGGACAGGCAGCAGAGAAAAGTGGCCGAGTAGAGGCTGATAGCTAAGTTCCATACCCATAGGGAGGGCCTCAACTGGGACCTTGGGTTCATGTCACATTACAGGTGACCACCATCGCACTACACACACACACCGATACTCCTATACACACATACACACGGACACACATATACACAGACACACATACAGACATCCACACACACCCTTACAGACACACACACTCCCACATTCACACATGCACCCCCTCACAGACTTAAGACACTCTGCACTCACTACACACACACATACACTTTCTCACGCTCACAACCCCCTACCCAGACAGACAGACACACACACAGACAGACAAAGACCCACATGCACACATATTTTGTGGGGTGAATTTGTACTTTCAGGGTTACATTATACTTTGTTCAAAAATTGCACACATTCATGTCGAACTCTGAGCTCAAAAACTGCATGAATTTATGTAAAACTCCATTATCTCACTTTTTAGATTAGAATCAATCTAAACATCATGGCATAGACAGAGAACACAGAGGGCCAACACCTTCAACATATTGTCTAGCTATCACCATTGTTAACAGCTAACCCGAGAATGCAACCTTTTTAAAAGAAAAGGTTTTGTGATTTACACATGAAAGAAGTGAAACTATCACTGTATTCTAACAGATGAAAGGCTTAACAGACAATCAATTTTTCAATGTATAATTTCAGTTACATCACACTGTAAATTTTTGCTATAAATTCTGTGTGTTAGGATTGAGCCCTCCACTATCACCTGATGAAGGAGCGTCGCTCCAAAAGCTAGTGCTTCCAATTAAACCTGTTGGACTATAACCTGGTGTTGTGTGATTTCTAACTTTGTACAACTATCTTCAGTTGAGTGATTTCCCTGATTCCTACTGACTTCAAAAGAACTTTGGAATTAAGTGTCTAAAGCTGACCATGAATCTATTGTTGATTTTTGGAAAAACCCATCCGGTTCACTAGAGAAGGAAATCTGTCATCTTTACCTGGTCTGGCCTCCATGTGATTCCAGACCTACTATTAACTGCCCTCTGAGCAATTAGGAATGGGTAATAAATGCTGGCCTCGCAAGCAATGCCCTCATCCTGTGAATGAATGAAAAAAAACTAAGGCTCCTTGATGCCACTCTCCATCAATCTTCCATTGTCCAAGATGTAATAATAATCACATATATCCACTTAAACCGTATCAATTTATTTTCTTTAAGAAACTAAAGATTCTTTAATTTTACATCAGCAGTAAGAGATGCAGGCTGATTTTCACAGAACAAGCACCCTGACATTCTAAGACTTGCAAACATTGCAAGTCCTTGAGAATGACGATTGCAGATGGGTTTCATAAATAAAGCAAGTATCTCCTCTGGTATAGTCCATTACACACTGTATACTTTACTAATTGACTAGAAGTTAACTAAACATAGTTATATAGAAATGAGCATCATTTAATATGTTCATGTGATATGCCCCTGCCCACTCATTTCATCTGATAATTCTAAATTAATCAATACTTTCTTAAAAAGAATGAACCAAGGAATGAATGAAGCAGGCTGTCCACTCATGTTGGCAAAAGTACTTTTTTGCCATCTAGAGGTCAGTGTTACCAAAGACATTTGATAGTAATTTCAGCTTTGGTTTGTTCTGGTAAGGAGTGCCACTGTATATTATATCACTATGAGAGATCACAACTGTAACTGACAATGGGATTACACCTTCAGAGTTTAATACATTGCCCCAACTGTAAATCAATTTCATTCCGATTTACTTTATGACAAACTTCTTGCACTGTCCTGGGTGACATTACTGCTGTTCCAGCAGAGACCTCAAAAACAGTGTTCAGGACAGAGACCTTGTCCACTTTCCTGTTTCCAAACAAGGGACACTGTGGTTGGTTATAATAATGCAGACAGCAAAATAAGAGCAGCTACTGACTGCACACAAAGTAAAAACCAAAAGAATGGGGCAGCATGGTGGCTCAGTGGTCAGCACTTGCTGCCTCATAGCACCAAGGACCCGGGTTCAACTCCAGCCCTGGGCAACATTCTCCCCGTGTCTGTGTGGGTTTCCTCTCGATGCTCCCCCCACAATCCAAAGATGTGCAGGTCAGGTGGACTGGCCATGCTAAAATTGCCCATAGTGTTCAGGGATGTTCAGGATGCAGATTAGATGCATTAGTTAGGGGTAGATGTAGGGGAATAGTCCTGGATGAGTTGCTCTTTGGAGGGTTGGTGTGGACTTGTGTGGCCAACTGGCCTGTTTCCACACTTAGGGATTCTATGAAAATGTGGATGCTGGAAATCAGAAACAAAAGCAGAAATTGCTGGAAAAGATCAGCAGGTCTGGCAGCATCTGCAAAGAGAAATCAGAATTTATATTTTGGGTCTGGTGACCCTTCCTCAGAACAGACCTGCTATGCTTTTTCCAGCAATTTCTGTTTTTGTTACTTACTGTGTACAGTGAAGCAGTATTCCAGCATGCCAATGCTTCAGTGTTCGCTCTTTTCCAGGCTCCCAGGTTCTGAGTACTCTCTCCAGGATCTATAGAATAAGTGAGAGAATTTTGGATTGGAATCTTATCATGCTCTCAGTGACATGGGCGATGGCAATATGAGGGGTCGAATTGAATGAGATGTTCGATGAAGCCCACCTCAATGTCTAGATTACAACATCTCATACAAGTGGTTATAGAGGTTTATAAAAATAATCATGAGTATTGACAGGGTTAATAGACAAGGCCTTTTACCTGGGCTGGGGCAGTCCAAAACTAGAGAACATAGGTTTAGGGTGAGAGGGGAAAGATATAAAAGGGGCCTAAGGGGCAACATTTTCACACAGAGGGTGGTGTGTGTATGGAATGAGCTGCCAGAGAAAATGGTGGAAGCTGGTACAATTACAACGTTTAAAAGGCATTTGCATGGGTATATGAATATGAAGGATTTAGAGGGATATGGATTAGAGTGGTGCTGGAAAAGCACAGCAGGTCAGGCAGCATCCGAGGAGCAGGAAAATTGACGTTTCGGGCAAAAGCCCTTCACCAGGAATAGAGGCAGGAAGTCTGCACGGTGGAGAGATAAATGAGAGGGGGGTGGAGGTGGGGAGAAAGTAGCATAGAGTACAATAGATGAATGGGGGTGGGGATGGAGGTGACAGGTCAGAGAGGAGGGTGGAGTGGATAGGTGGGAAGGAAGATTGGCCTTGGGTACAGTGCTAAGCTGGAAGGTTGGAGCTGGGGTGAGGTGGGGGAAGGGAAAATGAGGAAACTGTTGAAATCCACATTGATACCCTGGGGTTCAAGTGTTCTGAGGCAGAAGATGAGGCGTTCTTCCTCCAGGTGTCGGGTGGTGAGGGAGCGGCGGTGGAGGAGGCCCAGGACCTGCATGTCCTTGGCAGAATGGGAGGGGGAGTTGAACTGTTGGGCCACAGTGCAGTGGGGTTGATTGGTGCGGGTGTCGCGGAGATGTTCCCTAAAGCGCTCTGCTAGGAGGCGCCCAGTCTCCCCAATGTAGAGGACAGGTCCACGTCCCCCAACAACCCATCCTCCCTTCCTGGTGCCCTCTCCTGCCACTGCAGGAATTGTAAAACCTGCGCCCACACCTCCCCCCTCACCTCCATCCAAGGCCCCAAAGTAGCATTCCACATCCATCAAAGTTTTACCTGCACATCCACCAATATCATTTATTGTATCCATTGCTCCCGATGCGGTCTCCTCTACATTGGGGAGACTGGACGCCTCCTAGCAGAGCGCTTTAGGGAACATCTCCGGAACACCCGCACCAATCAACCACACCGCCCTGTGGCCCAACATTTCAACTCCCCCTCCCACTCTGCTGAAGACATGCAGGTCCTGGGCCTCCTCCACCGCCGCTCCCTCACCACCCGACGCCTGGAGGAAGAACACCTCATCTACCACCTCGGAACACTTCAACCCCAGGGCATCAATGTGGACTTTACCAATTTCCTCATTTCCCCTTCCCCCACCTCACCCCAGCTACAACCTTCCAGCTCAGCACTGTACCCCTGACCTGTCCTACCTGCCAATCTTCCTTTCCACCTATCCACTCCATCCTCCTCTCTGACCTATTACCTTCATCCCCACCCCCATTCACCCAATGTACTCTTTGCTACCTTCCCCCACCCTCCTCTCTGACCTACCACCTTCATCCCCACCCCCATTCACCTATTGTACTCTATTCTACTTTCTCCCACCCCCACCGCCCTCTTATTTATCTCTCCACCCTGCAGGCTTCCTGCCTCTATTCCTGATGAAGGGCTTTTGCCCGAAACGTCAATTTTCCTGCTCCTCGGATGCTGTCTGACCTGCTGTGTTTTTCCAGCACCACTCTAATCTAGACTCTGATTTCCAGCATCTGCAGTCCTTGTTTTTACTTTTTTTACTTCGAGGGATATGGGCAAAAACTGGCAACTGGGACTACATTAGTTTGGGATAGCTGGTCAGTATAGACGAGTTGGACCGAAGGGTCCATTTCCGTGCTGGACATCATTATGATTCCTTGACGCTATGATGTAGAGAGATTCCTGCTAGGCAGTTGCACGTTCCCAATTGACTCTCACTGTTGCTTGTTAAACACCCTTATTAATAACTAAATGTGCTGCAGATTGAGATCTTATCAAGCTCATACAAATGAGCTTATGGGAAAACTGAACATGGAAACTCAAGCAGGTACTCAATGGATTCCACTCACTGCGTCCACCTATTGACCTCCCTTTTGCTCAAAGCCACACTGCAGAGCAGGGCACAATCCAGGAATGCCAGTCACTCATATCTTTTCATCATGGACACTGAAACTGACACTGGACTTTCAGGGAGCCATCGCCAACTGGCAGTGCACCCTTCAAGAGCAAACCTGCCTGGCCGGATGTGCAGCCAGCAACCAGAGTGACTGCATTCTGGTACCAAACCAGGACAGGAAACCAAACCTAAAGGTAGACCCGACTGCTGTCTCAGCACACATTCACCGAGTGCTGACTGACATATCTGCATCATGCATGTCTTGCCCTGCCTTGCCTAGCACATGTTGCTTTGGCAGTTGGCTCAGTCACACAGTCAGGCAGGTGGTCATGCTGTGCAGCAGTCATGGACGTGTGCGTCTTGTCTAACATGGGGATGTTACGTCACTCTAAGACCTATGTCACGTGCCAGGAGTGTTCCTGTCAAACACCCAGCATCTGTAGCAAATGTATCTGAAAGTCTCAGGAGAGTCGTCCACAGTATAGTCCATGAGGACAGCCATCTATCTTGGGGGGTGGGGAGGGTCAAAGCCAGCCTCCCATCCCAGTCCCAGGCTTCAGCCACAGTTCGCTGTGTCGTCAGGAGTACGTGACTCGTGCTCCAGGGAGCAGGTCACAGTTACACCTTTATCTCCATAGCAGCTAGCCTGGGGATGGTTATGATATGTATATCCAACACTCAAGGGTCTTGGCAAGTGCAAGCCAGTGCAGGCAGGTCAGAACCTTCAAGGGGGTGGGCTATAGTTGTCCCATCTGTGAGAACTGAGAACTGTTGCAAAGCCTGTTTCCACTTATTGCCCTTGGCCCATCATTATGTTTCAGGTACATATCCAAGCACTTTTAAAATGTGTCTCGGTTTTCAGTTTCAAATACCTTTTCAAGTACAGTTCCAGATTGTTATTACCTTCTCTATGAAACATTTACTTTTCAAATTCCTTATAATATTTCAGCCAATCACTTTAAACATATGCCCACATGGACACTGGCAACCCCATTGTCTTTTTTTTGTGACAGTGCATTTACTTGGTGCTTTGAAGAAAGTAACACAGGGAATACCATTGAACCATACAGAGTTCAGGATATGTCACGAAATGGAAAGGAAACTATTTCAAAAACAGAACATCGAGAGCAGGAGTGAAAGGTAGTTACTCAAACTGGTAAAAATTATCAAGTGGTGTTTCACTATACTCAGTGCTGGAGCATGGTTTTTCATTTTCAAGAATGAAGAAGAAAAGTTTTAGTTAGTTCCTTTTCAAGTTAAAGGCTTTAAGATTGAGTTTAAACTTGACCCAACAGCATTAACTGACCATCTGGAACAACATAAAGCAGGAAATATCCAGCCACCACTAATTACATTGCAGTGTCCAGGTGACAAAATCTCCAAGTGAAAGGTCAGATCACAAGCACACTTTGTCTTTAAGACTGCGAAACACCAAGGCTAGATGGTCCACAGACACTGGGGAGCTCTAATGTACGATTGTAAGCACTGTAACCCCAGTTACACTTGAACAACAGACAATCCAACTCCCTTTAATGGTGGTGTAAGTGCCAGGACCCAACATTCTGGTAAGGGACTGTCCGCAGAAAGTCTGCCAGGATTAGAAACAGATCTTTAAAATATGTCGCAGTGATTTATATGAAATCATTGGGAAGTATCCCAAAGTGCTCCAAGTGAGCCTCAGGAAGATCGAAGATGCCAGGACCAAGATCTATATAGACCCAGAGGCCCGATCTAAATACTTCAAAATGGCCGGTTCTCCTATACCCTATGTGTCAAAGTAGAGGCTGAATTGGAACATCTACAGAAACTGAGCACAATCTACAGAAACCCAGTACAATTTGCTGAATTGGGCCAAGCCAGTAGTCCCAATTGTAAAGCTTGACATCTCTACCCACCTCAGTGGGGATTATGAGTTGACAGGCAACAGAACTTCCTGCTTAGACACAAACTCAATAGACAATTGACAATAGACAATAGACAATAGGTACAGGAGTAGGCCATTCAGCCCTTCGAGCCTGCACCGTCATTCAATATGATCATGGCTGATCATTCCTTATCAGTATCCTCTTCCTGTCTTATCTCCATAACCCTTGGTTCCACTATCTTTGAGAGCTCTATCCAACTCTTTCTTAAATGAATCCAGAGACTGGGCCTCCACTGCCCTCTGGGGCAGAGCATTCCACACAGCCACCACTCTCTAGGTGAAGAAGTTTCTCCTCATCTCTGTCCTAAATGGTCTACCCCGTATTTTTAAGCTGTGTCCTCTGGTTCGGCACTCACCCATCAGCGGAAACATGTTTTCTGCTGCCAGAGTGTCCAATCCTTTCATAATCTTATATGTCTCAATCAGATCCCCTCTCAGTCTTCTAAATACAAGCCCAGTCGCTTCAGTCTTTCAGTGGAAGGTAATCCCGCCATTCCAGGAATTGACCTCGTGAACCTACGCTGCACTCCCTCAATAGCCAGAATGTCTTTCCTCAAATTTGGAGACCAAATTACTCCATTACACGCGGCGAAGACTTGAATGAAAAGCTAGCTGGGAGGTCACATATCTTCTAAATTCAACATGAGCCGCACCACCTCCAAATGGAGCTTGAGGTGTCATCCAGGAAATATGTTACTACAAATACTCACAAAGGACCGTAAAGTACACTCGACTGTCCTTTGGAGTATATTTGGCTGGTGCCATTTTTCAACGGGTAATGGAGACCATCCGCCAAGGGGTGCCCAGAGTGGATCTATCTGGATGAAGTTTTAATCTCAGGAGTTACTGCAAAGGAATATGTGCAGAGTTTGGAGGAGGGCTCGTGAAGTTTTGCTGATGCTGGCATCTGGCTAAAAATGGGAAAAAAATGTGTTCTAGGTAAACAAGGTCATGTACCTTGGGCACAGAATTGACATGGATGGATTATACCCTGCTGAAGAGATGGTGAAAGCCATAAGTAGGCCTTCCAATTCCAAGGAGCACAACTCAGTCAAAGCTTTTCCTAGGTCTAAAGAATCACTAGGGGGAAGATGTGGTCCATGTAAAGATCTTCAGGGATAGCTCTCCAAGGATCCCATGAGTTTTCCTTAAAAAACAATAGGATTGGTCACAAACATCGTCAAACTGGGGAGAAGATTGCAAAAAGAAATCGACTAACTGCAGCAGGAGCCTTCCACAATATGATTTTTTTGAGGACGAGCCCCTGCAGTGACCTTTTGACAGACTTCACTGAAGAGGAAATTATCTGCTGTGTATACGCTCCCTCCCCTTGACCATGCCCAGATAGCAACAGGAATGGGTCATGGGCAAAGCAACACAAAGGCCCCATCATCACAGGAGCAAGGGGTCCCTTGTACTCAGACAGGGAGGGATGTGATTACCCCTGCATAATCCATGGGGAATCACCAATTCATCTCTCTGTTGAGCTCATTGAGTAGGAGTTCCTTGGTGACAGAAAACAGTCTGCCTAACTGGAACTCATCATCTGAGTCCTTTACAAAGTACAACCAGTAAGTATTGAATTTATTACATGGGGGAGTTTTTATGATGGTGGTTAGTCATTTTTTAAAAATGCATCAAAACAGTCATGGTCATTTTGATGGTGGGAAGGTCACTCAGTTGAAAGTGATAAAACTCTAGGTCGAATAAGAAAATAAAGTAGACCCAGATAAGGTTCTCGTGGTGCATGTAGTATCCCTATCTTTGAGTCAGAGGGTCTGAGTTTAAATTCCACCTGCTCCTGTGGTGCGTAATAACATCTCTGAACAGGTTGATGAGAAAAAAAGTAACGCAGAGCCAGAGACTCTTCTGACTGATGGTACTGTTCCAACCACTAAGCCAGGAGGCCTAGGTTCAAGAACAACCTTCTCTATGAGATGAATAATAAAGTTTCTGATTAATTAGAAAATATCAATAAGGCAGACCCAGGGATGGGTATGTACAACTGTTTATCCCAGCTGGGACGAGCCTATGTACATCTTGAGTGGTGGCTCTATTTTGATGTTCAACAATAAATCATTTCCCTTCCATTCGGGCTTCCTGAGTTATTACAGATCTCTTTTATCTTTGTGCATTACAATCCCAACAACTGCACATCAGAACACCTTTTCAGCTTAGCAGGAATATAGATGACAAGCAAAATATTGTTCTGTGAAATGTTATGAGTTACTGGTGCATTATTATCAGGTCATACTTAATAAAATGGGCGGCACGGTGGCACAGTGGTTAGCACTGCTGCCTCACAGTGCCAGAGACCCGGGTTCAATTCCCGCCTCAGGCGACTAACTGTGTGGAGTCTGCACATTCTCCCCGTGTCTGCGTGGGTTTCCTCCGGGTGCACCGGTTTCCTCCCACAGTCCAAAGATGTGCAGGTTAGGTGAATTAGCCATGCTAAATTGTCCATAGTGTTAGGTAAGGGGTAAAGGTAGGGGTATGGGTGGGTTGCGCTTCGGCGGGGCGGTGTGGACTTGTTGGGCCGAAGGGCCTGTTTCCACACTGTAAGTAATCTAATCTAATCTAAAATGTTGAATCAAAATTATGGATCTAGCTATGCTTCAGTGTGGGTGATCTCTACAAAATAGATAAAATAAACTCACAAAAAATAAGTTTTTAATCTAAAAGTTACAGGTCAGGACAGTAATCACTTCTGTTGACAAAAAAGTGATTTTCATTTTGCACATTTTCAGTGAGCACATGTTTTTAGGAACATATTCAGAATGCTAAATGAAGGACAGCGATATAGGAAAGTGAGATTTGCTTACATTGGGTTTTGAAAAGGCCTTCCCAATGATAAAGTCTTGAGGATTTCAATTGACTGAACCCTGACAACCTTTTTGGAACAATGCCAGATTTCCTTTACTCTGCATTTGTGAGGAAAATGTATCCTGATTTGACCCTTAAATAATGAAGCTCATATTTTAAGAATATGATCCCTTATTCCAGATTCCCTCATTATGGGGGAATTGTTCACTGTATCTACCATTTTGAATCTCTTTATCGTTTTAAACATTCTGATTATTATTTTGGTGTTTGGCATAATGGCCATTCTTAAATATACATAGCTATAAATGCTTATGGAATGATGAGATTGTTCAATGAGTTATCTCTAAATCTCTTCATCCGCTATAGTATTTCAACAATTTGATCATTAATTTCAACATTGCCCTGAAAACCTATAGTTGTGGCCTGATCTGAGAATACAAAGCAAAAGATATATTTTTAAAAATGGAACTTGTCTTCAAAATTTAACACTTTAACGTTTGATATGCTGTTGGTGAATCTGTATTGTGCCACCTCAAACAACAATATGTCTTTTCGAAGGTACATTGCCCAAAACCTACTTCAATGGGCTCTGCATAACTGAAGAATCACATGCTTGCCTTTTTATTCCAACCCTCTTGAGCTAAATGCAGAGATTTTCTTCATCTTTTTTGATTGTAAATTTTTATGTACCTGCACTTACTCACCGTGATTTGTTTTGCCCACAGCTCCTCGCCTCCTGTCAAAACAAAACTCCAATTTCCCTTTTCTGGATCCAAAGCATTATTTTTCAACACTGGGACATTCATCAAAAAGACTTGCATGTGAACCACCTTCACATCGAGGTGACTGGAAGCCAGTCAAGCTTACCTTTATTGCCATTCCAAACCCTGCTTTAGATTATTCCCATTATTCATTGTTCTTTACAAAACAACGTAAACTGTTTAATTAGATTTTCTGCTTTTACAATCATTCATTCTGACTGATTATACAAATTATTTGTGCATTCAGTGACCAAATTATTGTATGTTCACAGCTTATAAATACCAACAGAGGTCATAGTGGGTTCAAAGTGGACACCTTTACCTTGATCGGTGCATTATGTGTATCGTATATGTAAGGCTCTTTAATTACAGCTTTCATTAATTTCTCAGAAACATTTGTTTATGGTTTTAATGATATAACTGAAGTAAATAGCAAAGTTGATAAGAAGGTTGGAGGCAAGATACAAAACGCAAAGTTAAATGCTCCAAGGTGCTTTGCAGAGCTTAACACTGAGTCACATAAGGAGGTATGAAGACAGATGACCAAAAGCTTGGCCAAAGAAATGTCTTTTAAAAAGAATGAGTAATTGTTTAATTACAATTGTTTAAATAAGAACGGAACTTGATAAGATAATCCTATTCAACTTGATGATGGAGGAGGGATGATAAAGAAGAATTATGTAGCTAACGTTGCCAAAGCTTCAAGACCAATTTTGAAGATGTGGAGGGCTTGTATAGCCACAGTCACATAGAAAGTAATTTGGGACTTTGTTAAGAGCCATGTCAGGATTGTGAAAGGGGCAGAAACCTGATTGGACAGATTCAAGCATGAAAGATGGCACATGGTTTGGAAGTAATGACTCATTTAAAGACTTTGAAGGGAACAGGGAGGTGAGTCAGAATTTTGGAAGGGCAGATGGTAAAAGGTTGATATTTTTGAGAAGACAGGTAATGATGGCAGATTGAAAGGAAAAAGAGTTGTAAATTAAGAGACAATATCAGCTTGCAAGGAGGCCAGGGAAGAAATAGGTTTAAACCTCACAGACAAATGAGCTCAGAAAAGAGAGATAGGAGATAAATTAAGCAATGTATACAGTGGATGCAGTCAAGTCAGGGGATGCAGGGACGCAGCAGGAATAGCTGAAAGAGTTGGTCTGAGTTTTAGTGACAAAGAAGTCTTGAAGGTCCTTGGACCTGCCTGAGGTAAGGATGTGAATAATTAACTCTTGATATACTTTACGGTCCAATATACATAAACGCGTTCCCTGCTGTTGTTTCTGGTTCCCTATGCACAACCTCCTTCAATACATTACACTATACAGGGGGTCCCCAATTTCTGAATGCACAGCTTACAAATACTCATACTTACAAACACAATCTCATAAGGGTTTAATTTTTAAAATCTGACATACAAATATTTTCATTACATTAAAAAGCTCCTTTATATTGGCCTCCTTTATATTGTTGAAAATGTGTTGCTGGAAAAGCGCAGCAGGTCAGGCAGCATCCAAGGAACAGGAGAATCGACGTTTCGGGCATAAGCCCTTCGTCAGGATTCCTGAAGAAGGGCTTATGCCCGAAACGTCGATTCTCCTGTTCCTTGGATGCTGCCTGACCTGCTGCGCTTTTCCAGCAACACATTTTCAGCTCTGATCTCCAGCATCTGCAGTCCTCACTTTCTCCTCCTTTATATTGTGTTCCAACTTACATAGAAATCAGCTTGTGAACAGACTCCTGTTCCCAAGTACAGAATCTGTTCCCAACCTGCAGACTGCCTGTATCACTGTGTGGACTATTTTTGACAAATAAATTCTTGACTTTGAGACATCAACTTAACCCTCTCAGCCTCATTGAAAAAAAAATTACCACTCTATTCACAAGGTTACCTCCCCAAAACCCATTGAATCTATATTGAAATAAGTGCTGATATCACTCTTTCACATTGTGAATCCTAAGCACTGTCATTGATCATGCAGTCACAAGACTTCTCATGCTCAACACCATTCATTAGACAAATTCCCGCTCTCTGGTGCAAAATATTTTTGTGTCATAACTTGCTGTAAGAACGAGCTGATTATGGCCTGGCCATACTAACATGATATCTGGGACCTTTATGAATTATAGAACCAACAGTGAGAATGAAAGATTGAAAACAAAAGCTGAATGAAGAGCAATGAAGGATGGTGATTTTTGAGTCAAATCAGGTTCCAGAAAGAGGGAAAGAAAGATTGAATGGAGAGAAAAAGATTACATAAAGGAAATATGAGAGGAAAATGCATTTTATGTGTTGTGCTTGGAGCTCCAAAAGCATTTGACAAAGTGCCACGTAACAAATTTGTCAGTGAAGATGAATTCACAGTAAAGCATCCTCAATCGGAGCAAAGATAGGAAGTTGACTGAGTTCAGAGGAAATGAGGAGTCCTGATGAGCTTTGTTTTTCAGGCTTGAGCAAGGTTTGTTGTGGGATTCCCAAAGATCTGCATTAGAACATTTGTTTTTCCTTAAAAATCTTAACTTGGTTTTGCAGGGTGCAATTCCAACATTTATAGAGGAGACAAATGTTTGGAAGGATTGTAAGTTAGTGAAGAGGACAGTGAAAGACTTCAAGAAGTGGAGTCTGGTTGAGCGGGCAAAACTTTGCAAATGACTTTTAATGCAGAGAAGGGAGAGTGATTAATTCTTGTCAGAAGAACAGGGAGAGTCAATATAAAATAAAGAGTACAATTCTAAAGTGGATACATGGGCAAAGGTACTGAAGGTATATGTGCACAAATCATTGAAGGTTGCAGGGCAAATTAAGAAAGAGCTTACAGCAAGCTTTGTTTTAAATGGTGCATTATAAACTGGCAAAAATTACATACCTGCAATGCTGGAAGTTCAACCTCTGATGCCCAAGTCGTCAGTTAAGGTTGCGAGCAGGAAGATTTTCCACTGATAAGTTTTGTTTAAGGCTGAGTTGCATTATCTAAATGTTTTATGTTGTAAATAAAGCACAACAGTAATGTGTATATCACCTGCACTACAGTTCTATTACTTAATGTCTGTTTTTACATTGATCATGTGGACTTCTTGATCAACTGGCACACGCCTGTTCCCATAGGTGCCAATTAGTAAAACATCTACTGTTTAAACCTGGAGGGTCGATTCACTCAGTTAGTTGGACAACTGGTTTGCAATGTAGAAAGATACCAACAACAGGGGTTCAATTCCCACACCAGCCGAGGCTTCCATGAAGGACTCTCCTTCTCAACCCTGTCCCTCATATAAGGCGTGGTGACCCTCAAGTTGTCTGTCTCTCTCTAATGACAGGAGAAAGTGAGGTCTGCAGATGCTGGAGATAAGAGCTGAAAATGTGTTGCTGGAAAAGCGCAGCAGGTCAGGCAGCATCCAGGGAACAAGAGAATCGACGTTTCGGGCATAAGGGCGTTTCGGGAAGAAGGGCTTATGCCCGAAACGTCGATTCTCTTGTTCCCTGGATGCTGCCTGACCTGCTGCGCTTTTCCAGCAACACATTTTCAGCTCTCTCTAATGACAGAACACCTCTATGGTCTGGTAGGATTAAGGTGATAATACCTCTTATTCCTGGGAGTTTTAAACTAAGGGAGAATTCAAAAACAAGGAAGTTGTGGTAAATCATTATAAAATACTTGTTTGGCCTCGAGGTAACTTGAGGTGCCACAATTTAGGAAGATCTGAAAGTATTAGAGATGGTGCAGGGTGCACAGAAATGTTTCCAGGGATGAGGGGGTCACCGTTCCATTCATATTTTGGAGAAGCTGGGCTGTTCTCCATTGAGATTCCCTCTGCCTCACTTTCTTCCTTTCAAGACATTTCTGAAAATATACTTCTACTCCTTTCTAAATAATGAATTCTAGCATTTCCCCAATGCAGATGGCTATAGTTTTCTGTTTTCTGCCTCCCCCCTTTTCTGCAGTTAAGTGTTCTGCTGACATTTTTTCAACTTGCTTGGAATCTAGGGAATTTTGGACTATTATAATGAATTCATCCACTTTGACTACAGCCAATTCAGCTTGAGGGACTCGTTAGCCTTTAAATTAAATTTCCTAGTACATCTTCTCCAGTCATCACAATTGATTAACTTAGCCTCTTACTGTTCTATGATTCTTGGGAAGTATTATGTGACTTCTGCTATGAAGGCCGATATAAGATACCCATTTAAAGACTCTGCTATTTCCTTCATTCCCATTATCAATTCCACAGTCTCATCTTGTAAGGAATTAATGTTCACTTGAGCTTTTCTCCCTTTTTATATACTCAGAGGAGCACTTGCTGTCTAGTTTTATATTTCTTGTAACTTGCTCATATTTTAATTACTCCCACTTTTTTATTAGGACCTTTGTACATCATAATACAATCAAACAAAATACAAAGGAAAATGAGTTGGTGGTGGTTGGTGGTGATCAATCATCTCAGTCCAAGGTCACAAGTCCGGGAATCCCTCAGGGTAAGTGTTCTCAATGCAGTCTTCAGGTGATTCATTAATGACTTTCCATTCATCACGAAGTGAAATGAGTGTGTTTTCTGTTGTTTGCACAATGTTCACAACCATTCACAATACCTTAAATACTGAAGCATTGTGTCCATAGGCAGAAAGACAACATTCATGCTTGGGCTGATTGGTCACACTAAAACTCACAATGTACAACTGCCAGGCAATGATCATCTCCAATAACAGAGAAACCACGCTTCATTCCTTGACAACAATTCAAGTTCTTTCTCAGTGTCAATTTGAAATGGGCAACATTGGGCAGGACGTGCCAGCAATACATACATTCCCGAAACAAATTTTAAAAATCTAAGTGTGGCTGAGTCAAGATCAAAGAGTGGGATCCCAGCAGTGGGACTCCAGCAGTGGAACTCCAACAGCACAATCAGAGCAGCATGATCCCAGCATTGTTATCCCAGCAGCAGGTTTCCAGTAGCACCATCCTTGGAGCAGGGCTCCAGCAGTGCGATCCCAGCAACAGGACACCAACAGTACTATGCTAGCAGCAAGGCTACAACAGCGTGATCCCAGCAGCAGGAGGTCAGGAGTGGGTCACCGCTAGTGCAACCCTAGGAGTGGAAACCAGCAGCAAGATTCTAGCAGCAGAACCCCAGCAATGACACTGAAGCAGAAATCAAACAGTGCAATCCATGCAGTGAGACTCCAGCAGTACAATCCCAGTAGTACAATCCCAGCAGTGATTCCCAGCAGCAGGATCTGAGCAGCAAAATCCCAACAGGACTCCAGTGGTGATTCCCAGCAGCAAAACTCCAGCAGCACAATCCCAACAGCACAATTTCAGCTGTGCAGTGCAATCCTGGCAGCAGGTTGCCAGCAGCAGAACTCCAGCACCATAATTCCAACAACAGGACTTCAGCAGCTGGATCCCAGCAGCACAATCCTGGCAGCTGGACTCCAACAGCGTCATCTTGGCCAGGAGATTCCAGCAGCAGGACTCTAGCAGTGCCATCCCAGCAGAAGGAGTCCAGCAGCACAATCCTAACAGCAGGGGGAGGAATTCTGAGGGACAGGATTTACATGTATTTGGAAAGGCAAGGGTTGATTAGGGATAGTCAAAGTGGCTTTGTGCATGGGAAATCATGTCTCACAAACTTGATTGAGTTTTTTGAAGAAGGAACAAAGAGGATTGATGAGGACAGAGTGGTGGGTGTGATCTACAGAGGAACCTCGATTATCCGAATATCGGATAATCCGAAGGAGATCCCGATAGAAACATTACATCAAAGAGGTGTTTCCAACACTGATCACGCTTTTGTTTTCAATGATTAAAAACGAACTCGGCTTACTGAAATGCTGCTGAGAACAGTCCTAGACATTGATGGGAGCCCAGGCACTGTGTCCAAATGATTGACCTCCCGCCATCTCTCTCTCCCCACACTTTCCCTGCAGTTCTACACAGGGTGAATCCTGAACCCTTCTTCCCCAGATAATCTCTGTACCATTGTCCTGTACAGGGCAAAAGTGGAACTTGACAAAACGTTGCAGGAAACATTTTTGTGTGTGTGTGCGTGTGTGCTATTTGGAGACTCACTCCCCCCAAATGCAGCAGCAGTCTTACTATTGTTGTCCAGTCTGGCTGCCCCGGCGTGGGGAGGGCGGGGGCACGGGCAGGGTTGGACAGTCAGGGGCGGGCGTGGGGGCAGAGGCAGACGGGGCGGCGTGGTTGGACAAGGTTGGGGGAGGATGGGAGCAGGGTTGGGGGTCACATAGGTCAGGGTTGGACGGGATGAGGCATGGTGGTTGGAGGTGGGGGCACACAGGGGGTGGCGGAGGTGGGGGCACACAGGGGGTGGCAGAGGTGGGGGTGGATGGGGGCTCGCGTGTGGTGTGTTGCTGCATCGTCACCTGAACAGGGAGCAGACTTAGCAAGTGCTTGCTGTGTCAATCCCATTGAACTGATTGGGGGGGGAGTTATGGGGGGCTTCAGCAATGTTGCAGGTGCCTTGCTCACAAGTGTGTGCCTGCTCAGAAAGAAACCCTGAGAGAGAGAGAGAGGGAGCAAGGCAGGCAGAGAGGGGAAAAAGGAAACTTCAGAAAACTCAAAGCCCCAGAGGAGAGGCATTGAATCAATTAACTGAATAATCAATTATCCAAACAAAATAGTGCCCACCCATCTTGTTTGGATAATCGAGGTTCTCTGTATATGGACTTCAGTAAGGCGTTCGACAAGGTTCCCCATGGGAGACTGATTAGCAAGGTTAGACCTCATGGAATACAGGGAGAACTAGTCATTTGGATACAGAACTAGCTCAAAGGTAGAAGACAGAGAGTGGTGGTGGAGAGTTGTTTTTCAGACTGGAGGCCTGTGACCAGTGGAGTGCCACAAAGATCGGTGCTGGGTCCACTACTTTTAATCATTTATATAAATGATTTGGATGTGAACATAGGAGGTACAGTTAGTAAGTTTGCAGATGACACCAAAATTGGAGGTGTAGTGGACAGCGAAGAGGGTTACCTCAGAGTACAATGGGATCTTGATCAGATTGACCAATGGGCTGAGGAGTCGCAGGTGGAGTTTAATTTAAATAAATGTGAGGTGCTGCATTTTGGAAAGGTAAATCAGATTTATACACTTAATGGTAAAGTCCTGGAGAGTGTTACTGAACAAAAAGACCTTGGAGTGCAGGTTCATAGTTCCTTGAAAGTGGAGTCATAGGTAGATAGATAGTGAAGAAGGTGTTTTTTTTTACTTCAAGAATATACTTTATTCATAAAATTATTTGATATCTATACAAGTGGTGATGCCATACATACGTATACATTCTATTTCTTTACACACAGAGATCGGAATTAATCATTCATATGTACAAATCTGTACGTTGATTATCCAGCTATTCTGCTGAGGCATCAGCGGAGCCCAATTACTGGGTGGGCCCCCCCGTTCTTCTTTGGCAAGCAGACCTTACACGGTGGTCTTTCCCCACCACGCCTTGATGGCAGCTGCCCCAAGCTTCAGCACGTCCCTCAGCATGTAGCTCTGGACCTTGGAATGTGCCAGTCTGCAACACTTAGTCGGGGTCAACTCCTTCAGCTGGAAGATCAACAGGTTTCGGACAAACCAAAGAGCGTCCTTCACCGAGTTGATGATCCTCCAGGCACAGTTAATGTTCGTCTCGGTGTGCGTCCCAGGGAACAGACCGTAGAGCACGGAGTCCCGCGTAACGGAGCTGCTCGGGACGAACCTCGACAAATACCACTGCATTCCTCTCCAGACTTCCTCTGCATAGGCACATTCCAGAAGGAAGTGTGTGACAGTCTCGTTCCCCCCGCAGCCGCTTCGAGGGTAGCGTGCGGTGCAGCTGAGTGTCCGGGCGTGCATAAAGGATCTCACAGGCAGAGCCCTTCTCACCACCAGCCAAACCATGTCTTGGTGCTTGTTGGAAAGTTCTGGCGATGAGGCATTCTGCCAAATGGCTTTGACAGTCTGCTCAGGGAACCGCTTGATAGGATCCGCCCTCTCCTTTTCCCGAAGGGTCTCAAGGACACTACGTGCTGACCACTTCCTGATGGACTTGTGGTCAAAGGTGTTTTTCTTCATAAATTTCTCCACGAAGGACAGGTGATACGGAACGGACCAACTACTTGGAGCGTTCCGCAGCAGCGAGGCCAGGCCCATCCTCCGCTAAACCGGGGACAGGTAGAACCTCAGTACGTAGTGACACTTGGTGTTTGCGTACCAAAGATCCACGCACAGCTTGATGCAGCCACACACAAAGGTGGCCATCAGGGCGAGGGTGGCATTGGGTGTGTTTCTCCCCCCATTGCCCAGATCTTTATACACCGTGTCCCTTCGGACCCGGTCCATCTTTGATCTCCACATGAAGTGGAAGATGGCCCGGGTGACTGCAACGGCACAGGTTCAGGGAATAGGCCAAACCTGTGCCACATATAACAATACTGACAGTGCCTCACACCTGATGACCAGGTTTTTTCCCGCGATGGAGAGCGACGTTTACTCCCATCTGCCTAGTTTCTGTCTCGCTTTCCCGATCCGCTCCTTCCAAGACTTGGCGCACACCCCAGCCCCACCGAACCAAATACCCAGCACCTTCAGGTGGTTAGTCCTGATGGTGAAGGGGATCAAGGATTGGTCGGCCCAGTTCCCGAAGAGCATAGCCTCACTCTTGCCTCAGTTTACCTTGGCTCCAAGGCCTGTTCAAACTGGTCACAGATGCACATGAGTCTGTGCACAGACAGCGGATCCGAGCAGAAAACGGCGACGTCATCCATGATTGGCAATGAACTTTGACAAGATTTTATAATCTGCGTTTAATAGTGAGATTGATCTCCAATTTCTAATTTCCTCCCTCTTCTCCTTCTGTTTGTAGATGAGGGTGATGATGCCTTTCCTCATGGATTCACTCATGGTACCTGCCCGAAGCATACTGACATACACCTCCAGCAGGTCCTGGCCAATCAAGTCCCACAGAGCAGAATAGAGCTCGACCGGTAAGCCGTCGCTTCTGGGAGTTTTATTCTTTTCGAAGGACTTGAGGGCCTTGGTCAGCTCATCCAGAGATAGCGGCTGGTCCAGCCTCTCCCGCGTTCTGTCGTCTCAGACCTCCGTGATAGAGGACAAGAACGACTGGGAGGCCGCGCTGTCAGTTGGCTTTGAGTCATACAGACCGGCATAGAAGGATTTGCTGATCCTCATGATGTCAGCCTGAGATGACGTTACCGAGCCATCTTCTTCCTTCAGGCTGCTGAGCACGGAGCTCTCTTTGTGCACCTTCTGGAAGAAGAAACGTGAGCACGTCTCGTCCTGCTCCACCGAGCGGACCCTGGACCGGAAGATTATCTTGGAGGCCTCCGAGGCAAAGAGTGTGGATTGCTGGCCCTTCACCTCCTTGAGGTCCTCCGTGATATCCACCCCCATCATCTGCAGCAGGAGCAGGTTCTGCATACTTTCCTGGAGCTGGGACAGTTTTCCCCGCCTCTCTCTCACCTCCTGAACACCTTTGAGGATGAAGAACCTCTTGATGTTCCCTTTTACTGTTTCCCACCAGTCCGCTGGGGACTCAAAGAGGGGCTTCATGGTTCTCCAACCTGCGTAATCCCTCTTGAGCTCCTCAATGTTTCCCGGGGTCAACAGCTTTGTGTTCAGCTTCCACGTTCCCTTACCAGTCCGCTGCTCGTCCTGTAGGTGACAGTCGGCCAGCAGGAGGCAGTGGTCAGAGAAGAACACCGGCTTGACATCGGTGGATCTGACTGAGAACGTTCAGGACACAAACACGTAATCTATCCTTGAGCAGATAGACCCATCTGCTCAAGGTGTATCTACGCTGCGCTCCGTCTGCAGGGGTGCTGAAGACATCGTGCAGCTTGGCATTTTTGACCGTGTCCATCAGGGATCTGGACGTGGCGTTCAGTTTACTGTCCCCCCGACCGGATCGTCCATCTGCATCAATGATACAGTTGAAGTCTCCGGCCAGAATGACCAGCCTGGATGTAGCCAGCAACAGTGGAAGCTGCTGCAGGACGGCCAACCGTTCACTCTTACCCACTGGGGCGTTCATGTTAATTAGTCACAGGGGAACGTTTCTGTACATGATGTCAGTGACGAGGAGGCGCCCGCCCACCACCTCCTTAACTTCGGAGATGGTGAAGTTGCCTCCTCGCAACAGGATACCCAGGCCTGAGGAGCGATTATCATTGCCCCCCCAACCAAACTGATGGCCCATGGGCCCACAAGCTCGAGTATCTCTGTAGCTGCTGAGGTGTGGTATCCCTGAGCAGCTACAGGACATCAGCTCTAACGTTGGCGAGGAAAGCCAACGTTGAAACATATCATGTAGCAGATTTAATGCTACGCACATTAATACTTATAATTTTTATCACTATTTTAACAGTTTATGAGGTTACCAGTGCCCATTTGTTGCTGATCCTGGTGAACGCGAACTGCTGGACCCTTGCAGTGCTGAGGTAGCTGTCCGGCTCCACGCTGGGGCCATTTGCCCGCGTGGTGTCATCGGGCCGGGAACAGGGTTCGCACACTCCAATTCTATATCTGACAGCGGGGCTGTCAGAGGGTCGCTGCTCCCAGATACCTGGAGCTGTGGGGCGGGGGGTCCCTCCTGGCTTTCACCTGGTGGGGGGGTGGTCTTTACCAGTCGCCTCAGAAGGTTCGTTGTTTCCTGTTTGGCAGGTGCTGCCTTCCTTTCTCCCCGCGGCATTCTGTCTCTTCTTTTGGTGACAACCCTCCTTGTGCCCGTCTTCACCATCCGAAGAACTGCCTGTATCCTCACCATGCAGCTGCCGTTTCCCCCTTTGCTGGGAGGTTTTGGCAGCCTGGCAGGTTTTCTTCCTCCTGTTTTTTTACAGGAATCCATTCCTCTGCGTCCTTGGTTCCCTCCTTCTCCATTGCATCTGTCTGTCCTGGATCGGCAGCTGTACCTCTCCGGTGGCTGCCGTCTGCTCCGCTCCAGCCTGTCCTTCCTTCTGGGTGCCACCAGACACCATTCCCCTGCTGGTTTGTGGTACCTTGCTGGTCCTTTGCAGTCCACCTCCAGCCATCTGTGCGTAAGTGGCGGCTCCTCATACATGTGGCCCGCCTCTCTGCACAGATTACAGTTCTTGGCCTCTTTGCAGTCCTTGGTCGGGTGACTCTCCTGCTTGCAGTTCTGACAGATAGTGACCTTACAATCCGCCGCCATATGGCCTGACCTCCCGCAGGTTCGGCACACTTTCAGCTGCCCTTCTTAAGTCAGGTACCCTCTGCTCCCTATGATAGCAAAGCTGGAGGGTGGGTGTAGGATGTCCCCACTGCATCGACCCTCAGGATTACCCTGACCTGCCGCTTGCTGGCCCAGATCCCGAAAGGGTCGACAACATTGGTGCTTTCTCCCTCGACCTGGCCGTATCTTCACAGGAAGGTCAGGACGTCAGCTGCTGGGATGTGGGGGCTGTACATATGAATTGTAACAACTCGACTCCTCTGTGAGGGAAGCGCACACAATGGGACCGCCGACAAGATGGAGAACAGAGGCTCCCCTTCCTTCTCTTTAAACACCTTCAGGAGCTGCTCGCACTGATCGTAAAAAAGATGTATGCTTTCCTTTATTGGCCAGAGCACAGAGTATTGGAGTTGGGAGGTCATGTTGCAACTGTACAGGACATTTGTTAGTCCACTTTTTGAATATTGTGTGCAATTCTGGTGTCCTTCCTACTCGAAGCATGTTTCCATGCTGTACATCTGTGTGACTCCAGCAGCGCCATCCCAGCAGCGCAATCCTCGCTGCAGGGGTCCAGCACCTTAACAAAAGCATGATTTGGACATGTCGGTGCTGGACTCGGCTGCACAAAGTTAAAAATCACACAACACCAGGTTATAGTCCATCAGGTTTATTTGGAAGCACTAGCTTTCTGAGCACTGCTCCTTCATCAGGTGGTTGTAGAGAATAAGATTGATTTGGAGATGCCGGTGTTGGACTGGGGTGTACAAAGTTAAAAATCACACAACACCAGGTTATAGTCCAACAGGACAATCACCTGATGAAGGAGCGTCGCTCCGAAAGCTCGTGTGCTTCCAATTAAATCTGTTGGACTATAACCTGGTGTTGTGTGATTTTTAACTTTGTACACCCCAGTCCAACACCGGCATCTCCGAATCATGACTACTATCGACACCACTAACCGCCAGCTTAAAGTGGAGAGGATCTCCAAGAAGATTGCACATATCGACACAGACGTCAAGTAAAGACAATCACCTGATGAAGGAGCGTCGCTCCGAAAGCTAGTGTGCTTCCAGTTAAACCTGTTGGACTATAACCTGGTGTGGTGTGGTTTTTAACTGAGAATAAGATTGTAATACACAGAATTTATAGCAAAAGTTTACAGTGTGATGCAACTGAAATTATATATTGAAAAAGACCTGGATTGTTTGTTAACTGTCTCAACGTTTAGAATGACCATGTTGGTTTCAGTTCTTTCATATGGAAATTACAAAACCATTTTTACAAGTTACATTCTCAAGTGCACTCTAGTAATTGGCGTCATGTCGGCCGAGATAAGGTATTGAAGGTGTTAACTCCCTGTGAGGTTGTCAAGACTGATTCTCATCTAAAAAAACAGATTTACAGAATCTTCTCTGGATTCGTGCAGTTATTGAGCAAAGTAAGGTGTAATTATGCAAGTAAAATTCACCCCACAAACTTATATGTGTATGTGGGTGTGGGGGGGGGGTTATGAGTGTCTGTGAGAGGGAGAGGGTGGGTGTGTGTGGACTTCAGTACAGGCAACTATGAAAAGTGGTTGAGAAGAGGCTGATAGCCAAGTCCGGTACCCATGGGGATGGCCTCATCCGGGACCTTGGGTTGATGTCACTCTACAGGTGACCCCATTGTACGATACACACACCCAGACAGACACACACACACATACACTCAGACCCTATCTCATGAACTCACACACACCCTCTCCGACTTCAACCCCTTTACACCTATACGCATACACACACCCTCTTACAGACACTCATAACCACATCCCACTCCCCCACCCCCACACCCACATGCACACATACACATATAAGTTTGTGGGGTGAATTTGTACTTGCAGAGTTACATTTTACTTTGCTCAAGAACTGCATGAATCCATGTAAGATTCTGTAAATCCGTTTTTTTCGATGAGAATCAGTCTGACCATTGTGGCACAGACAGCCTCACAGGGAGTTAACACATTCAATTCTTTATCTGGGCTGACATGACGCCAATTGTTAAAGTGCTTTTGAGAATGTAACTTGTAAAAAAGGTTTTGTAATTTCCATATGAAAGAACTGAAACCAACATGGTCATTCGAAAAGATGAGAGACTTAACAAACAATCCGGGTCTTTTTTCAATGTATAATTTCAGTTGCATCACACTGTAAGCTTTTGCTATAAATTCTGTGACTTACAATCTTATTCTCCACAACCACCTGATGAAGGAGCAGTGCTAAGAAAGCTAGTGCTTCCAGATAAACCTGATGCACTGTAACCTACAGGTGTGTGATTGCTACCTTTGACAAAGTCATGCGCAGTACCTCCGCTCAGCCCATTGTATCCGCGGAGGCACGCAGCTGGGCGCCTGGGGCGCGCGCCGCCGTCACAAGCCTGCGCGAGTGACGACGGCCGGACTTGTCGCGCAGGGTGTGCGCGGCCGCGGGTTGCCAGGAGACGGTCGATGTGTGTGTGTGCGCGCGCTTGCGCGGGCCCAGGTTGGCCTGAGGTCGACAGGCTGACGGGGAGGTGGGGGAAGGGATGGCTACCCCGCCCGGCAGTGGGTGCCGGGTAATGGCGCGCATGTGCAGTGTGTGAAGCGTCCGGTAATGGCGGACAGAGCGAGAGCAGAATGGCTGCTACTGAGACTGGATTGAAGCCGCCGCCGCCATGTCTCCCGCACACAAGCGGTCTGTGATAACGTGGGCGGCGGGGCTAGGCTTCGCTTTGCTGTTTTCCTTCTACATTTTGGGCTGGTACTTGCTGGGCCTGCTGGCGGTGGTTTCCGCTTGGGTTTATTACTCTTCGCTGGAGGGAGTAGGCCCCAGGCCCGGGCTCCGAGATTTACTCGACCGCACCGTCGCGTTTCTCCTCGGGACGCGTTGGGCCGAAGTGCTGCACAACAGGTTGAACGGAGGAGGCGGCCATTGGAAAGGGAGAGGTCGGAGTGTCAGAGGCAGGCCCCAGGCCGGTCCTCGGAATCCCGGCCGGGCCCCGGGCAATAGCTGCAAGTGGGAGCTGGTGAATTGTGAGCAACGCAACCCGCTGGCGGAGGCTTATGCTGATGAGCGGAGCCCCGCCGACCTCATGATGGGCAGCTACTTGTCGAACGAAAACTCGGCACAAGCCTCTTTTGGCAACAGAGAGATAAGGAACCGCTACAGTCGGCCGAATCCTATGCAGACCCCGACCAGGAGGCTGTCCTTTGGGTAAGAGCCTGGAAACAACGGACCTGACAACAATTAACGCACCATGATCATCAACTCATTCATTCGACTAGTTGTAAGCTTGTATTGTTTCATGCTGTTTGAGTCCAAAAGTTGCCCGGGTCAGTTGATACCCTAATTTGCTGAGAAATAAGTTTACAGCTGAGCTAATGTATGTTTTGGGAATATTTTACTGGTCTGAAAACATGATGGGAAGACCAACATTGGAAATTTGGGATGTGGGAAAGTGTACTTGTGAGCGAAGATTAGTCATTGTTGAGTGTTGGGTCAGATTACAAGGACTGAATGACCTACTTTTATAAGATTGAATGGAGAAATAAAGCAGCAATTTTGGAAATCTGAAATTATTGGAAATGCAGATCCAATTGGAAAAAGAATGGATTTTCAGTTCAACCTGTAACTTTTCATTAAAATCTTACCAATACGATGAGCATATTTCTGGAGAAGAGTCATGTTGGACTCAAATTATTAACTTTGTTTCTGTCTCCAATGATGTTGCCAGACAATTGGGTTTCTCCTGCACTTAATTTTTATACCAAAAACATCAGACATTTTCATAAAATCTGTTCCATTATTTTTGTAATAACTGATTTCCTCTGAGTATTTAAAGCCATTATATGTATTTAAAATTATTGCAGAAAAATACTTGCTGTGTACATAATCTTTCATTAAAGAAAGACTTGTGTTTATAGAACTCCTTTTGTAACCTTAGATGTCAGTACTCCATAGCCAATAAAGTATGCTGATTTCTGCGTGGTCTGGCAGACAACAATGTGAGGGTGAGATAATTTGTTTTAATTAGATTACTTACAGTGTGGAAACAGGCCCTTCGGCCCAACAAGTCCACACCGCCCCGCCGAAGCGCAACCCACCCATACCCCTACATTTACCCCTTACCTAACACTACGGGCAATTTAGCATGGCCAGTTCAACTGACCTGCACATCTTTGGATTGTGGGAGGAAACCGGAGCACCGGAGGAAACCCATGCAAACACGTGGGGAACGTGCAAACTCCACGCAGTCAGTCGCCTGAGGTGGGAATTGAACCCGGGTCTCTGGCGCTGTGAGGCAGCAGTGCTAACCACTGTGCCACCGTGCCGCCCTAAATGTTGATTGAGAGATAAATATTAGCAGCTCATTGGGGATGGTACCTCCTGCTGTTCAAAGTAGTGTATGGGGGGCAGGCTCTTTTTTTGAAACACGGGACCTTTCGCATTGCAGTACTCCCTGGAATTTCACCCTAAGTCTTGTGTTCTGGATTCTGATGTGCTCATTAGCCAGTGAAGTCACTTTGAACAATTATCACTTTCAGGAATTCCTTATTTTGGCATTTGTTGCACCTGGAGGCACTTTTGCGATTACTAGTCCAGAGCTGCAGTCTGAGAATCTTCCTTTAAGTCCAGTCATGTTTTCAATGTTAGCTTGATAGTTTGATGCTTGAAAATTAAATGAGCCCAAAAGAACATAACATAAGAATAGCATTCGAGTTAAGGCCATTGAGAAAGCAAACAGCAGGGGTCTGAAAGGTAAGAAGCAAAAAAAATGAAAATTGTGCTTAACTTGTGTGTGAAATTCATTCACAGTATCTGATTTTTACTGGATCAGTCAGGATTTATTGCCCATTCCTAATTGTCTTGAGAGGGTGGTGGTGAACCGTTCTTGAACCTTTGCAGATCTTGGGGTATAGAGACACCACAAAGGTTTTGAAGCATTTCAACATAGTGACAGTAGAGGAACAGCAGCATAGCTCCAGATAAGGATGATGAGAGGCTTGGAGAGGAACTTTGAGATAATGGTATTCCCATGCATCTGCTGTCCTTGCCTTTCTCGTTGCTAGAGGTTGTGGGTTTGAAAGTGCAATTAAAGGAGCTTTGGTGAGTTGCTGCAGTGCAACTGCAGATGGAACGCAATAATGTGACACTGTCTCAGTAGTGAAGGCAATGATGTTGAAGTGGTGAATGGGGTACTAATTAAGTAGTCTACCACGTCCTAGATGGCATCAACCACTTGGAGTGTTCCTTGAGCTGCTTTCATCTATTCAAGTTGAGAGTACTCCGCTACATGTCTGACTTCTGCCTTCTAAATGCTGTACAGTCAGTAGCTGGGTTACTCACTGCTCTTTGACCTGCTCTTGTAGCCACAATATTTAAAACTAGATTTATAGTCACATGTACTCAAGTATAGGGATACGTGAGTACAGTGGAAAATGTACAAAGTTACCATTTCTTGTGCCATCTTAGGTACAAATATACCCATGTACAAAATCTTAGGTATAGATTAGAGAAATGTTGAAATGAAGGTAAAAATTCAGCGTCATGTCCTAAAGTTCAAAAGCAGGGAGTCACACTGGGCTTCCTCAATGCCAGGAGTCCATGCTGAACATTTCACGCCACGTACTATCTCAAGTCTGAATGTTGTCCAGATCTTGCTGCAAACAGACATGGTGGACCTCTTTAATGAGTTGATGAGTTGTGATTGATCTTTTATGGTTGTGCAGCCATCAGAGTCCATTTTTATTTCTGACCTTTTTCCTTATTTTCTTGTGCTTTTGACATTCTGATCTAAGGAAGGTGTTTAATGCAACTGCAGGTAGTTAGCTGGAGAATATTTTTCTAAGGAACTCTTGCAGTGATGTCCTGGAATTAAGATGACTTACATTGAGGGCAAAGTTTAGAGGGCCAATTTGAGGAGCAGGCGAATCGACGTTTTGAGCATAAGCCTGTCATCAGGAATGTGGGCAAAGTTCTAAAACACCTGCCCCCAACCAAAATAAAATTTGGAATAAGACTGTAATGTGGTCAGCACCTGTGTTGCCTTCATAAAATTCAAAATGAGTATCAGTGAGCAGCTTACTATTTTTTTGCACTGTCAGTGACATCCGTTCTTCTGTTAGCCCCTCGCTAGCTGACGCAGACCCAGTTGAGCGGAGTCGAGCATCTGTGGCCAGCTTGGTCAGTGCTGGTGCAACCACGAAGCACTTGTTGAAATTGAAGTCCCTCACTCAGATTATGTTCTGTCCCCTTACCAATTTCAGTACTTCAAATGGTGTTCAGTATAGAGGACTACTAATAGATCAGCTGATTTGCAAGTGGTCAGGAGTGATGAGGTTTCCATGCTCCTGTTTGCTCATGGCACTTCATGTCAGACAATGTTGATGATTCCCAGTGAAACTCCCTTCTGATGTCTGCCATGTGCCGCCACCTCTAGATCTGTTCTGCCCTTGGGACAGGACATACCTTCCATCACCTTTCCTAGTTATGTTTTCATGAGTATGACTATGTCCAACTGCAGCTTGAATGCTGTCTGGGGCAGTTCCTGTATTTGACCAGGTGGTTCATCTGTTCTTGTTCCTTTTCGATTTTCCAATGTTTTATTATTACTGAGTAGCTTGCTCGGCTAGTTGAGAATGCATTGAAGACACAATGTCTGGGCTAACATGTCAGCCAGATCAGAAAAAGCCAGCAGATTTCCCTCCCTAAAGGGGATCAGTGATTCAGTTGGTATTTTTATGACAATTGACAGTGGTTTCATGGTCACTGTCACTGAGATGAGGTTTTTGATTCCAGATTTATTAATTGAGGGTAGTTCTGGCTGCTGTGGCTTCTGAACATTTGCCACCTGTAAGCACTACGTCATGTTCACCTAAGTGAGATGATAGCAGGATTGAGGTCATACTTATCAAGAAAACAAAGCAGGCTGGCATTTCTTCTCAAAAGAGAAGACACCGAATGGAAGTCATAGAGATGTACAGCACGGAAACAGACCCTTCGGTCCAACCCGTCCATGCCGACCACATATTCCAACCCAATCTGGTCCCAGTTACTGGCCCATATCCCTCCAAACCCTTCCTGTTCATATACCCATCCAGATGCCATTTAAATGTTGCAATTGTAATAGCCACCACCACTTCCATACACTTACCATCCTCTGAATGAAAACGTTGCCCCTTAGGTCTCTTTTATATCTTTACACTCTTGCCATAAACCTATGCCCTCTCGTTCTGGATTCCTCCACCCCGGGGAAAAGTCTTTGTCTATTTATCCTATCCATGCCCCTCATGATTGTATAAACCTCTATAAGGTGACCCATCAGTCTCCGATGCTCCAAGGAAAACAGCCCCAGCCTGTTCAGCCTCTCCCTGTAGCTCAGATCCTTCAACCCTGGCAACATCCTTGTAAATCTTTTCTGAACCCTTTCAAGTTTCACAACATCTTTCCGATAGGAAGGAGACCAGAATTGCACGCAATATTCCAACAGTGGCCTAACCAATGTCCTGTACAGCCGCAACATGACCTCCCAACTCCTGTACTCAATACTCTGACCAATAAAGGAAAGCATACCAAACGCCGCCTTCACTATCCTATCTACCTGCGACCCAGTTTTTATGTATCCTGTCATGCAAATAAAAATGAGGGACCACAAAATAAAATATGGTCACATAAATCCAAAAGAGAATTCAGGAGAAATGTCTTTAACCAGATATTGAGGAGACTATGGAACTTGCCACGGTGGGTAGTAGTTGAGGCAAATAACAGAAATGCATTTATGGGGAAGCTAGGGTTACTGCGATGAAGGCTGGCAGGAGATTCTTTTGGGAAAAACTAGCATGGCTCTGCTGGGTTTCAGGTTCTGGAGCTGTGCTGCATGTTCTGTACAACAGTGGACAGTGGCTAATTTCATGTTTAAAAATGTGTTCTTCAAGTTAGAACTGTAACTGATGCATTCATGGAATAATTTTGTTTGTTATTTTCCTTTTTTTTTCCCTAGATTAGGATCAAGGTAGTTTACCATGGTAATCCTTATAATATTCTTGGACCAGGTTACCCAAAGCGTTTTTTGTAAATAATTCACAAACTTGAAAAGCAAAGGGGCGCTTTGAATATTTAAAGATAGATGTTAAAATTATACATTAAAGCTAAGTTTTGGAATTACTTTAAGTAAAGGCATATAATCTGTGTTATTATTGAATTACACAAAATAGCATATGATAAAGGTGTTGGGTGAAAAAAGGCACCAACGGAAATTTGTTGAGTGGTGGACTATGCAACTCAAACTTGGACCTTGAATGAGCATAACTGCCTTATTTGTGATGTGTTACTTTGAAGTCAGTGCCCCAGCCTCAGTTGCCAAGAAGGGCATTGCTCACCATTAGATTTGGTCACAATATATTTTGCTTAAGGTAAGTATATAGTCAGTGTTCCACCATGCATTGGGCCAGCATTGCATGTCAGTTAAGTAGAGTGTTGGCAAAGATCCCAGTATCTCTCATTTAACTGACAGTGTCCATCATTTAAACTTTGTAAAATGTCAATAGTTGCTCCATTATAGCATGTCTTACGTTTTTTGTATAAACATGTTTATTGACATGTTACAGTTGAATTATGATAGAGCTCAAAGGATTGACTAGATGATTTGAATTGTTCTGATGGAAAGATGTCACAATTTCCAATATAATGAATAGACATGCAGAAGATGCTGTGTCTGTTAACCACTTCGACAACAAAGTTTTCCAGGTCATTAACAACTGCCGCCATAGTGTAATATTACTGTGAAACTGGAGAGTTGGTCCACAGCAGCTGTTGGAAAATATCTTCAAGTTTGCAGATGTGATAGAAACTTGTTTTTTTTTAATTGCTTTATCATCTTCATATTTCCACTTGATCTGTGGTTTAACATATAAGTGTTGCCTACAGGTGCATGTTTTAGTGGTGGTGTGTGAAACCACTAGCTGCAGTTAAAGCCGCGACAGAAGTGATTCTTCATGCATGGACAGGTGGAACTAAGCTGTAAACCAGTTCACACGAGGGAAATATTTTTGCACCAAATGAAGCAGAGCAGTTATTTGTAAAGCAATATTTTGTTGTCTCTGCCTCTACTTCCTTGGTTTCTGTGCAGTCAACTTTTTTGTGGACAATTAGGGATTTTTAGCAAGTACTGGTCTTGCCATGGAGATGCAAGTCCCTGAAAGAATTTAAATGATTAATCGTTTTATCACATCAAACAAGTTTCTTAAAAGCTGTCAAGCACACAACACATGTAATTAATCTTTTATTTGAATAATTTTGTTTTCTCTAGGGAGCATCAGGCCATGATGAATAAATTTACAGTGACCCCTCGGCGACGGTATCCAATCCACCAGCCCCAATATTCAGTACCTGGAACTCTACCGACTGTCCGGTGGGATGGCTATCAGAAGAAAAATGTTTTATCTTCCAGGAACTCACCCATGGTACAGAGTCCAGTGACTGTAAAAATTGCACGACCTGATGCAAACATGATGCGTTCATCTCTGTAAGTATTCCCATTACCTATTTTTATGTTCAAAATAAAATTTTGTGGTTTCTTAGGACAAGTGGAAGTTCAGTGTAAGTGCAAAATATAAGGTTTTGTGGTAAGCAAATCACAATATTGGATAATATCAGATTTGTGTCAATGAGCAATTAAATATCGTTGTATTTTTAAAGAAATCTAAGAAAGGCAATGTGATACAGTAAATAATCTGATAAAACAAGGTATATTTCAGTGAAGTAGTTAGAGAAGGTTGGAAGTGAGATTTTGGTATAGAATTTGCTTTAATTGGAACCTTTAAGTTCACATGGCTGAATTTGGTGATAAAGTTGTAAGTTTAAAGAGAATCTTTTATAGAGAACTTTTATATAAGGCTGTGACAGCTTTGAAATTCAACTTTTTTTCTTCCTTCCATTGGTATTGCAATGCCAGTGTCCTGATACTACTAAATTGCCCTGAAATCGTTTCTACCTGTTGCGCACTTGTGTAAAGAGCCCTATATTGATAATTGCCTTCTGTTGTCGTTTATCATTTGATCCTGTGCCCTCCTATTACAATTTCTGTGAAGCAGTGTTTCGGATTTACCTTTTCTGTCCTGAAAAATATCTGAATAGTTTTCACAGTCAATTGCAGCTGTTTTGAGGAGTAGACCACTTCGACATTCAATTTATTTTCTTCATATGTAGCTCACAACAGCATTTAACTTTGTTTCAAGAGTTTGAAAGAGTTGGTTAGGTGGGTTATTTGGAGATTTGTGTGCTCTCTCTAATGCCTCGAAAATGCTTTGCACCACATCCATTGACTGGCATTGCATGTGTTCCATACTCAAGTGCTTCCATACTCTGTTTATCACTTCTATTCCTTTCTTCCTCATTGGCTTATCTAACATCCCCTTCAACATATCTAACAATATTCAGCTGAGCTACTCGATGTTGTTGCAAGTGTCACGTTCCAACTTATTCTCGTAAAATTACTCCCAAAAAAATCAAATTCTGATTTCAAGACTTAATTTTTAACTTCAATTTTCATTTAAACATTGGTCTCCCCATCCACCTGCATTGTTATCCTTAGCTTTCTCTGTTAGTTTGTACAAAAACAAAATAGTGTGATTGCTGAAATTATGAAATAAAACAGATAATTATTATGTTCTTTTGAATATCAGGCAGTAAAGCGCAGTAAACTTATTAGGTAGATGAACTTTCACCAAAATTCACGATTTTGGTTCGTGCATTGATAGGACTGTAAATGGATCTTTGAAACTCAAAAGTGAGGAAGCATGAATTAAGCATTTTGAGCCAAGTACGAGTTTTGTGATCAGTCTTTAACTTGGAAAAACCGTAAAGTTAGATTCTATTTTCAAATATGCAAAACTTGACACATGTTAATTTTAGGTTAACTTTGCACCTTTCACCATCATCTTTGTAGTGTTGAGTGCACTGCATGTAAGCATCAAATTCAGAATAACTCCAAGCAGCAATGAAATAAGAAATGTTTACTCTGCTTTCACTCCACAGACGCTGCCGGATCTGCTGAGTTTCTCCAGTTTCTATTTTTGTTTCAGATTTCCAGCATCCAGATCTTTGTTTTATGAAAAAAATAAATAATACCTTCAGTGAATTAGTCCAGCATTTTTAAAAATAGTGACAAGAATATAGTATTACAGAGCCATTTATGCTTATAATATATAGGGTGCATACATGTTCAATGTTTGTGTCAGTGTGTGAAATATTGTGGAAGCAACTTTTTTTCCTGTTTCATGTATGAACTTCCTGAGGTCTGGCCCTGCAGTGCTTTGTAACTGCTTTTGACTTCACAATGTGCTTTGCATCTGGAGTCACTCAAGTAGTAAAGTAGAAAGTCTGACTGCTGATCTCCACAGGCTGGTAATTGATGCTGAAGTTGTACGAGCATACCCTGCCCTTGCCTGAAAAAATCGGTTTTATCAGGATAGCCTTGTTCAAATTTATCTGGATTGATCTACCTTATGCAGCTCAGGGAATTAATTTCTATTCAGAAATCTAATTATGGAATTGTCATTACCAGGCTGAAAAAGTGTACTAACCATGATAAAAACACCCATACTTAATCTGGTTCCTTCTAATGTAAAGTATGCTTGTAGAATCCATTCTTCACACATTGCTGAACCATTACTGACAAATTTGACACCATCAGTATAATCTCCCTTCTGCTGTGTTGTTGCACATATTATCTCACAATTTGTCAATGGGTGTTTTGTATTACTTCATGCTTGACTGAAATCCTAATAATGCTCAACATATTGTTGGATGACCAAATGTTGACTCCAGTTAATAAGGGGATTTGAGATGCCATAAACAGGCCATAGTTTGGTTTAGGAATGCTGATGTGTGTGCATAGTAATGAATAAGACTTTTATTTTCTACATTTCTCCCAGCTATAATTGATTTACATCTGGATGTTTGGTGCCAGACATGTCTGTAACAGTTGCAACATTAATCTGGTTTTGTCAAAGTACAGCAGTGTCTGACCACCTCTTGGAGAAAGTGAGGGCTGGAGATCAGAGCTGAAAATGTGTTGCTGGAAAAGCGCAGCAGGTCAGGCAGCATCCAAGGAACAGGAGAATCGACGCTTCGGGCATAGGCCCTTCTCCTGTTCCTTGGATGCTGCCTGACCTGCTGCGCTTTTCCAGCAACACATTTTCAGCTCTGACCACCTCTTGTCAACTTCCTTTCTAGATAAATGGCTGAGTAACATAGAAACACAGAAATTAGCTGCAAGAATGGGCTGTTTGGCCCTTCGAGCCTGCTGTGCCATTCAATCTGATCATGGCTGATCAGCCAACTCCATACCCGGTTCCTAATTTCTCCCTATATCCTTGGATTCCTTTGGCCTGAAGAGCTATATCCAGCTTCTTTCGGAAAACATTTGATGTTTGGCATTAACCAGTCTCTGTGGCAGAGAATTCCATCGGCTCACGCTCCCTAACTGAAGAAATTTCTCTTCATCTCATCCTAAATATCCTTCATACCCTTGGAACTTCTGTCCTGAGACAGTGATTCCTGGTTATGGACTCCCTGACCATTGGGAATATCTTTCCGAGGTTTACCTGTCTAGTCCTGTCAGATACTTTTTTAACTCCGCTATTTGATGATCCCATCTATTAGTGTTGGAATTTCTATGTTTAAGGTGATCTACATTTTCCCAGCCTTGACTTGGCACTTTGTGCCTTACACCTAAGTCATACTTAATTGTAAGCTCAGACAGACGCATTGACCATGGAACACCTTGAAGTTCACAGTAAGGCTCTAGGTAATCAAGAGTGCGAATCCTGTCTGATCAATCTGTACAGGCTGAGGCTGTTTTCCGTGGAGCGTCAGAGGCTGAGGGGTGACCTTATAAAGGTTTATAAAATCATGAAGGGCATAGATAGGATAAATAGACAAAGTCTTGAACTTGGGGTGGGAGAGTCCAGAACTAGAGGGCATAAGTTTAGGGTGAGAGGGGAAAGATATAAAAGAGACCTAAGGGACAACCTTTTCATTCAAAGGGTGGTACGTGTATGGAATGAGCTGCCAGAGGATGTGGCTAGTAAGTTGCAACAGTTAAAAGGCATTTGGATGGGTAAATGAACAGGAAAGGTTTGGAGGGATATGGGCCGGGTGCTGGCAGGTGGGACTAAATTGGGTTGGGATATCTGGTCGGCATGGACGGTTTGGACCAAAGGGTTTGTTTCCGTGCTGTACATCTCTATGACTCTGACCTTGAGGTCTGTGGGTTCATGGATGTCTTTTGAAACTGTGACGTGAGCTTAGAGTGAGATCTGCATCCTTGGACCTATTCATAGTAAAGAAGAAAAATTTGAAGCCTGAATCATGCAGACAAATTTTGGACATGAAGAAATCAATTTGTTTCTGCTTTCCCACAGAACAGATTTTCACTCCCTAATTTAGTTTTTTTTGCTACAAAGGAACAAATAACAAGTTGCTGCCATACAATAATATAAACATCGTTTGTAGCTGTTGGTTTTTCTTTCTTTGTAGCAGCAAAGTAAAAAGGAACAAAAACAGCTTGGCTCGTCTGCCCTGGCTTCTGAAGCTATGACCAATCCAACAGGAACATAAACACAGAAGTAGTTCTTCCAGTCCCTAAAGCCTATTCTGCCATTCAGTGAGATTCTGGATGATCTTGTTACCAGACAACATATAATCCATCTTTGTCCCATAGTCCTTAATAACTTTGGTTAATATAAATATATCTTGGATTTAAAATGAGCAGTTATCATTTTGTGGAAGAGATTGTTGAAGTTCTACACAGCCTTTGTGTATGAAATTTTATTCCAGAAGATCTTGTTTCAATCCTAAAACTATTCACCTAGTCCTCGACTCTCCAAACACCAGAATTGGTTCTCGATGCAATGACTACAGAAGTTGGAAACTCAAAGAGTCAAATTTTTTCTTGCTGTTGAATCCAGGAGCAAGAGTTAAACCATGATTGTCAATTTAGCCTTGGTCTGAATACAGAAGTTTGGAACAAAAGAAGAAATTAAAATGCTTGGAGGTAGCTTTAGCTGCAGAGGAGATGTGTAGTTTTTGAAATCTGACTGAGATATGGTTTTAAAATATAACTTTGGAAATTTCCTGCCTCTCTTTACAGTTTTGCTACTGTCTGTATATTTTAGCCCCAAGTGGCACAATAAATATCTCCTTTTTGGTTTGGAAAGTGCTAACAAGTGGCATTCCATTATACTTAGAATGCATATCAATGGACCAAATGGGTGTATGTTTGCCAAATTTACTCATTATACCAAGATAGGTGGGAAACTAAGTTGTTCGAAGGTTGAGAGTCTGCAGAGGCGCATAACTTAAATTATAAAATATTTGGCAGATGGGTTATAATATTGAAGAAAATGAACTTTGATCACTTCAACAGGAAGAACTGAAAAGCAGTACTATGGATCACATCTGGAAAGAACTATGTAGAATTTTAGTTTGCTTATTTGAAAAAATAATACAATTGTGTTTGAATCAGTTCACCGAAGGTTCATTCTACTTATTCCTGGGCTGAAGGCCCGAAGAGGGAAGTTGAACAAGTTGGATTTTCGAAGAACAAGACACAATCTTACTGAAATGTATAAGATCTGAGGGGACCGGATAGGGTGGATACCAAGAAAGTGTTTCCTCCTGGTGAGACTGGAATGAGGAGATTCATTTTAAGAATAAAAGTTCTCCCAGAAATCAGTATTTTTTTTGATTTGTTGGTATGTGGAATTCTCTTTCCCAGAAGGTAGTGGAAGATGACTCATTGAATTTATTCAAGGCTGAGTTAAATGCATTTTTTTTTGTGAAAAGGGAGTCCAGTTTAATGAATGCAGTCAGGAAAGGTGGAGTCAGGACTGTAACCAGATTGGCTAGATCTTATGGAATTCTAGAACATGCTTGAAGGGCTGTACAGCCTGCTGTCACTCCAAAACCCTCTGTTCCTGTATCTTAAAGAAGCTGAGCTGATAGATCTATATTTTCTAGATTGTTTTAGACTTATCAGTTTTTTCTTTTTGACATAACTTCTGACTTTAATCCTGAATTTGATTCCACACTTGTTACATTTACTTTTAAATAACTAAGTCTTTCAGTTTAGATTTTTGTGACATCCCTAGGTATATATTTAAACTATGTTGACTTTCCAGATTGGACTATATGATGTCCCCTGCTGTATCTCCTCTAACTGACCCATGCTCGAAAGCAACAGTGCTTAGTGCGCTCAAAGAAAGTCGGAAGAGAGCAGTTGAAGATGATGCAGAAAGAACTTTGATATCGGAACGAGAGAACAAGCGCAGGTATGTTTGGTTTGATTTCTAAGAGGATTATTGGAAAAAGGGGATTAACTAAGTGCTGGAGGGTATGCATGAGGGTTGAGTATGAAAGCAGTTGTGTTGAGTGGTTGCTTATAGGAATAACTGGCAGCATCTGTTTCAGATGTATTTTTATTTAAAACTAGGCTTTATTGCTCCGTTTTTGTTTTTGAATGATTTGCTATGTGATAGAGTTCGATGAAGATCAAATTTCAATAACGTGCTTCAAAACAGGTTTGGTAATGCGCAAGGAGAAAAAAAATCAAACATTCGTAAAGTTTTGTTCTACAGCTGTAGTATGTCCCACTGCTGTAAAATGAACAAATATTCATTTGTGGCTCATGATCAATACTGCCTCAATTACATTATGCAGGTAGAGTCATGAAGTCATATAGCATGGAAACAGACCGTTCAGTCCAATTTGTCCATTCCAGCCATGTTTCCCAAACCTAAGCTGGTCCCACTTGTCTGCTTTTGCTCGTATCCCTTTGAACCTTTGCTATTCGTTTACCTGTCCAAATGTCTTTCAAATGTTATATCTGTACTTGTATCTACCACTCCTCTGGTAATTTATTCCACATTCAAATAGCCTGCTATGTGGAAAATATTGCCTTTCGGGTCCCTTTTAAATCTTTCTCTTTTCACCTTAAAAATATGCCCCTTAGTTTTGAACTCCCCCCAAACTAGGGAAAAGAGCTTTGCTGCTCACATTATCTATCCCCCTCGTGATTTTATAAACATTTCTAAGCTTTCTCCTCAACCTGCCTACACTCCAGTGAAAAAAGTCCCAGCCTATCCATCCTCTCCTTATAAGGTAAACACTCTACTGCCAGCATCATCGTGGCAAATCTTTTCTGAACCACCTCCAATTTAATAATATGTATTATTCCTGAAGTCGGGCAACCAGAACTGTACACAACACTCCAAAAGTGGCTTCACCAACATCTTGTACAGCCTCAACATGGTGTCCTAAATCCTACATTTGATGATCTGAGCAATGACAGCAAGTGTGCTAAATGTTTTCTTAATCACCCTGTCTACTCGCGACACCACTTTCAAAGTAGAGCTAAATCTTTAAAGAATCCACTGTTTTTTATTGGCATAAAATTGAGCATTGGATTGTATACTGAGTTAGCTTCTCTCAACAAAGTCAACAATTTTGTGTGCTTTACTTGCTTCTGGATGAGAAGGATCACAGTCTGTCCTCTTGTTAGACAGTCAGTAATCCACTAACCCCTCCCCCCATAAGAAATGGATTTATCATTAATATCCTTTGAAAAATGACCAGCCACTTGGGTTAATTGCTTTTGAGATGACCCGCATAGAACAAAACTTTCATCAGCTTCAAGAGACAGTCTGGGCGAAGGTTAGCATTGGCAAATTACGTAACATTAGATTTCCAATAGGAGTAGATTTAATTCTACTTAATCCAAACTAGAATATACTCTAAATGCACAAAACTGGGTCAGTCTTGTTGATCACTGGAGAAATTAACTCTGTGGCTCAGTGGTTAGCACTGTGGCCTCACAGCACTAGGGTCCCAGGTTCGATTCCATCCTCGGGTGACTGTCTGTGTGGAGTTTGCACATTCTCCCCGTGTCTGTGTGGGTTTCCTCCGGGAGCTCTGGTTTCCTCCTACAGTCCAAAGATGGTGCAGGTTAGGTGAATTGGGCATGTTAAATTGCCCATAGTGTTAGGTGCATTAGTCAGAGGGAAATGGGTCTGGGTGGGTTACTCTTCGGAGGGTCGGTGTGGACTTGTTGGGCCGAAGGGCCTGTTTCCACGTTGTAGGGAATCTAATCTAATTTAGTTATGTCATCCAAAAGTTGATAAGGAGAAATGACCAGCTCGTCCTGAATCTAAATTATTTTTTCTTAAATTGGAGCATCCCAGTTGTCTGGAATGTCGCTCACCATGTCATTCCAGTCTGAGAGAATTCATTTTTCCTAAAGTTCTTGCCACTCCCCATCTCGGAATCCAAGTGACTTTATTCCCTCAATTTCATGTGACATTGTTGCAAGTATTACAAATGTAGCATCCAGTAAAGACCACTCTATGTTTTTATATTTTGCTAATCTTCTCGTTGTGTGCCATTATGGTTGATCAGAGCTAAACTTTAAGTTGTTGCATCCAAATCCTCTTGAGTGAGATGAGTGAATAAAGCATTTACAAACTTGGTGTATTGAAGTTTCCAACAAAGTCATTTATAGTCCTCGTGCATGTAGGAAATAAAAACTTTGTCCTTTGGAAAATAATCTGCTTCAAGTTCCGATCAAGTTTTGTAATATTAGCCTAATTTGTTGCTTTTTGTTTCCAGACGCCATGACAGCAGTGGCAGTGGTCACTCTGCATTTGAGCCCCTGTTGGCCAATGGAGCTCCAGCTTCTTTGATTCCAAAGTAAGTGGAATGTGGGAGCAAAGCCAGGAGTAGATGGATAATAAACTAGTCTTTGTAATTAAAGGTCCACTGTTTTTTCCATTTTTGGACAGGCTTTCAAAATGCTTTTGCAGGTAGCTTTGTTACTTAATGGAGCTATATTGTACGAGATTCCATTAAAATTTAACCACTTGCATCTGGTGAATATCTTGATTAATTTGTAACTTGTAACCATTCCAATAACTTGTTATGGGGTGAAGTTATTATAACTTCTGACAGCCAGTGATTGGGTTGACTTGGGCTTCATCTTTCAACTTCCTGTTCCTTTTGCATTGTTTTATGCATGCCTTTCAGACAGACAGAGATAGATTAGGGATCAGGAGTTTGAAACTTCTCTTCACAAATCTTTGAAATGGTTGTTGCATACCTGTGTTTCCTAGTTATTTTTTGTTTTATGTTTCTGTTGTACTCCTTCAACCTAGGCCAGTTTGAATGGCTGTGGATAAACTTTCTTTGCTTATTAGTAGTTTCATTGTTAACAGCAAGCTCAGCTCTTGTTCTTTAATATAAAATACTGTGCCACCCAATACTACACATGAATTTACCCCTCTGTCTTCCCAGTGGCAGATAATGATGCATTTATTGGATTGTTGGGCGTCCCTTGATGATTTTGTTGGGAATGATTAGAAAATTGACAAACGGTTATCTCCAGCTGTTCTTGTAGACATTTTTAATCAATCTATTCAGATGTGTTTCAGGTAGTTGGGACTTGAACTGTTCTTGTAACTTTTATGGACTGCTCATGGAGTTGGAAAAAAAAGCTACTTTATGAGATAAGTTGAATGTAGGAGGAAAGTCAGAAATAGAGGTGTAATAGATGAATCCTCATGGTTGAAGAATCATTTCTATTTTTGGACAGAGTATCCAAATGTTTTTCTGGGTGATCAGAGTTTTAAAAGGGGCAGCATTTTGGGAAGAGTGATCATACGTCCGCAAGTTTTAAGATAATTATGGATAAGGATAAGACTGGTCCTCAGGTAAAAGTGCTAAATTGAGAGAAGGGTAATTGAAACAGTACTAGGGAGGAACTGGAGAAATTAGATTGTGGGTGACTTTTAGGGTAAGTCCACATCTGACATATGGGAGTCTTTTAAAGACTAGTTGATCAGAGTTTAGGGCCGGTGCGCTCCTCTGAGGATCAAAGATCCGAATTGGCAAAATTCAGGAACATTGGATGACAAGATATGGAAAGGTTTTGGTCAAAAGCCAAAAGGTTTAAGAAACTGAAATCAAGCCAGGCCCTTGAGTATAAAGGAAGTAGAAAAGAACTCAAACAAGAAATTAAGGGGGTTTGAAATGGCCATGGAATGTCCTCGGCAAGTAGGATTAAGGAGAATCCCAAGGCATTTTCTATGCATATTCAAGAGCTTGAAAGTAACGGTAGGTCGACTCAATGATAAAAGGAATTTATGAACAGAACCAGAGGAAGTGGGTGAGGTCCTTAATGGTTACTTTACATCAGTATTCACCAAGCAGAAGGACATGAATGATGGAAAGATTACAGAGGGGTATGTTGATATTCTGGAGCATGTCAATTGGATCTATCATAGAGTACTGATGGAGGCATGGAAGGAGAGTGCTGGGGCCTTGACACAGATACAGTGAGGTCCCAGAAGATTGAGAAATAGCCAATTTTATTTCTTTGTTTAAGAAGGGAAACAAGGACAATTCAGAAAACTCTAGGCAGGTGAACGTTACATCAGTGGTAGGGAAATTATTGGAGAAGATTCTTCGGGACAGGATTTATTTGATTTGAAGAAGAATGACCCTATTAGGGATAGTAAGCATGGCTTTATGCAGGTCTTGTCTCTCAAACCTGATTGAGTGTTTTGAGGATGTAACAAAGATGTTTGAGGGTAGACCAGTGGATGTTGCCTGCATGGACTTTGTTAAAGCATTTGATAATCCAGGTTGGTCCAGAAGATTAAATCAGGTGGAATCCGTGGTGAGCTGGCAAGTTGCATGCAAAGTGGGCTTGGTCATCGAAAATTGAGGATAATTGTGGAGGAGTGCTTTTCTTACTGGAGCTCTGTGAGCGGTGGTGTTCGACAAGGATAAGTGCAGGGACCTCTGGTGTTTGTAGTTTAAGTAAATGGGTTGGTTGAAACTAATTAGTAGGTCTGCAGATGACTCAAAAAATGATGTTGTCGATAGTAAGGAAGATTTTCAAAGAATAGAGCAGGATATAGACAGATTGGAAAGTTGGGCAGAGAAATGACAGATGAAGTTTTATCTGGACGAGTGTGTGGTGATGCATATTTGGAAGTCGAATGCAACAGGGAGAAAGTGAGGACTGCAGATGCTGGAGACCAGAGTTGAAAAGTGTGGTGCTGGAAAAGCGCAGCATGTCAGTCAGCATCCAAGGAGCAGGAAAATCGACATTTCGGGCATAAGCCCTTCTTCAGGGATGAGGCTGGTGTGCCAAGCGGGCTGAGATAAAAGGTGGGGGGGGGGAAATTTGGGGGAGGGGCACTGGGAATACGATAGGTGGAAGAAGGTGAGGGTGAGGGTCATAGGCCGGAGAGGGGGTGGGGGCGGAGAGGTTGGGAAGAAGATTGCAGGTCAAGAGGGCGGTGCTGAATCTGGGGGTTGGGACTGAGAAGGTCGGAGGAGGGGAAATGAGGAAGCTGGAGAGATCTACATGCAACAGGAAACTATACAGTCAATGGCAGGACTCATAGGAGCATTGATATCCAGAGGCATCTTGGGGTACAAGCCCATAGCTCCCTGAAAGTGACAGCATAAGTAGATAAAACAGTAAAGAAGGCTTATGGCATTCTTGCCTTCATTGGTCAAGGAATTGAGTATAAAAATCGGCAACTCATATTGCAGCTGTGGAATACTTGAGTTTGACCATGTTTGGAGTGTTGTATGCAGTTCTAGTCACCACCTACAGGGTGGATGTGGAGACATTGGAAAGGATGCAAAAGAGGAACACCAGGAATGTTACCTGAATTGGAGTGCAACAGAGGTTGAGGGGTGACCTGATAGCAGAATATAAAATTGAAAGGTGTGGACAGGGTGGATAGTTGGAGTCTTTTTCCCAGGCTGGAAATGTGAAATATTAGCGAGGCATAGGTTGAAAGTGAGAGGGAGAAAGTTTAAAGGAGATGTGTGAGGCAAACATTTTACACCGAGATTGGTAAGTTCCTGGAACACACTGCCAGTGGAGGTGGTAGAAGCAGAGACAATAACCATGTTTAAGAGGCATCAGTCAGACACACAAACAGAATAGAGGAATACGAACAGATGGAATTGATTTACAATGGCGTCTTGATGGGCCAAGGGGCTTGTTCCTGTGCTGTACTGTACTATACTATAATAATACTGAACTGTTATAGCAGCGAGCTTGGTCATTATGTAATATCATTATTGAACTAGCATATACAGTTGTGATACTACTTATAATCTCAATATAACTACTAAATCTGCCTGGAATTGACTTTGACATATTTTCCAGTTAATGTTCACATTCACTCAATCTCAAGACCAATAAGAAAATTGATGGGTTAGTTTAGAAAATCTTTTCATCATTCACTTAGTTATTTGCAGAAATAACTTTTTCTATCTTGTACTGACATCTTCCCAGACACATTTAATTTGTCATCTAAATAAAACTGATTCTAAGTGATAATTAAATATTCAATCACATTTTTGTAAAAAATGAAGTACTTCATATAGCTGAAAGGTTTTGGCTTTCTGTCTTTGAATTGAATACCCTGCAGACATTAAATCTAATAGAATTGTCTATAAATTATCTATGTACTGAGGGTCAAGATTTCTAAATCCAAATCCTGCAATTTAATAGCAGTTGTGGAACAATAATTTGCCTCAGTGGCCCTCATTTGTCAGTGACCTTGATGGGAAATGTCTGCATACTTATTCTTTCCATTAGTGGTCACTAGATAATGATTGTGATTAATTCAGATAGTTGGATTCCTGTTATCATGTAGTTTGTATAGGTTACATTGAGGAATTCCTCTTGGTGATCTATCTGAAACGTATGGTTGTCTTTGGACTTAGACTTGAGCTAGAGGCAGTCTGTTCAGGAGAGGCTGAATGAAATATTACAACAAGAACAAAATGTCTGTAGAAGAGAGAAAATGTATACTTTAGATCTTTATGTTCAGGATATTTCAAATAAATGTTATGGATTAATTACATAAATAGCAACGTCAACAGAAGCGAGTCGTGCATCATTAGCTACAACCCATGTTATTTTGTTCAGTTATCCCTGGTGATTGAGCTGTTGTCATGTTTCCTAGACCTGGAACCCTGAAGAGGAGCACTAATTCCCAGTGTTCGGATGACCCCATCTCCAAAAGATCGCGAACATCCTCCATTAGCTCACTGAGCAGCACATGTGTGGGTGGGAAGCATTCTTCCCCTCGCAATCCCATTTTCAGTTCTTACAGTTCCACTCGAGGCCATGTTCAGGTTAGTGTATATAGTGGAGCTTGTAATACTGAAACTTACTATACTGTTTGTTCAAGGTATGATGTCACATTGGGAATTTTCTGCATTTTCGCATGTTGTACTTTAAAAAAAGCTTTTGAAACTCAATAGATTGTGGTGCAAGCCTCAGTATGGATTGTAAGTCACCATGTGTAGTTTTGCAGAAGTGCTACGTTGATGCAGATTGTGTTTTGTTTTAATGATTAAACTGGGTTGGTGTATGATGTTCAACTACATTATTTGCACAAGTGTTCTCCTTATTTTTCAACCATCATTACCATTAGTAGATTAACTGATCAGCCATCTGCTGATGTGAAATTTTATGTTGACGTTAGTTGCTCATTTCTTTGTTAACCTGCAGGGTGCTAAGAATTATGTCTGTGTACGGAATGCATCTCCACTCTCCAGCCCTGCATCTTCACGTTCTCAAACTCCTGAGAGACCAGGGAAAAAAAAGAGGTAACGAACTGCAGCTCTGTAAACGTAGCCACTGGTTTAAATGTTCATTGAAATATCCATGTGTGCCTGATGAAATGTCTCCCCAGTGATGTTTCTTTGCTGGTGACCAGTGATACAATTCAAGTTGCAAAGAGTGTACTGATCAGTGTCGCTCTGCTCATCTGTGAAACTGAAGTTGATTTAAAATGCTCTGTTGTGTTCTGGTAACACCAGGATTGCATGTGTTAGCTGTTCTTCATCCCCTTGAGAATATGATGGTGGCTCTTGTCATTTTTTTTATAACTTGTTGCTAGACTACTTGAGTGTTAATTAAACCGGGTGGCACTTGTGTTGCTGTGGGTCAGGTGGGTAAGGAGTCACTGGTTCACTTTAGTGAAAGTTATTAAAGAACAATGTGAGCTCTAATTTTATGTTGCATTGCACAGCTAATATGTTTACTTGATGTATCCTTTAACTTCTTTTGCATAGCTCTGTACAGGCTTTAATTTAAAGTGGCCAACGTGTATCACTTACATAGGAACATTTGGAGTACTGTCTGATGGTGCAGCTTAGAGGACCTTTATTCACAAACCAGTTAGGTTTACACATGTTTCATGGGTCTGTTTCCTGATACCAATCCATGGGTAAGCAAAACTGTTTGTTTTACATCATGTAAGAGTGGAATTTGAGCATCGCTTTTGTTTCTGGGTCCAGTGTTACCACAGCAATATGATAACCTTTTTGAGCCCAGTTTGGCCCTCTGCACCAGTGAATCACGAGTTTTTGTATTTCTAGCATTTACCTGTTAGATTAGATTGGCAGAATTTTAGAGATGGTGTTCCCCTTCTCTTTGAATCTGTGAAAGTACTTGTTAATTCATCCCAACTACTATGTATTTCACCCAAACGTACCAGCAGTAACTTGGTCTCGGCTAGGTGTCAGTATGTGTTGCAAACAATGTCTGTTCTGGCAGAGGAATTCCATAGGATTTTCACAGTCAACCATCATTCAGTGACCCCAGGTAGAAAGCATTCATACGGATCAGAAAGGTTTTTGGCTTGTGCAGTCTGCTGCAAAGAAAAGTTAAAAGTAATTATTTTGGTGCCGTGTTAGAAGGCAGCTCCCAGCTAATGAATTGCAACTTGCAGGAACTTGTTACACTGCAAAGCCCAGCTTTGCATCCTGGTTTCTTGAATTTAGAAAACATTTTGAATTATTTTTGTTTATTCACAGAGAAGAAGTAGTACAAAGGTCAGATACTTCTACTCCTGTTAAGGTGGACAGGACAGAAAAAGACCAAACTGTGGAAGAAGGTAAGAAGGAAGTCGATTGATATTGTTAATTAATCTGGGATAGCCACGTAAGTATAAAGTTGCATATAAAAATCTCAAGCCACAATTCCTGGCACTTGTTTTACTTAGCAAGCACATGCATTGCAACATTCACAGTTCCCCAACTAACATTGTGGAAAAGAGAATTACCTATTTATGTACTTACTTTGAAAACAAAAAATAATAACATTAAATTAAGGTGCATCATCCAGTACAGAACAGAATGTGAAAAACTCTTAGCTGTAGTGCAGATTTGCATCTAATTGTCATCAGTGTTATTACTAACTTTCACTCATTGTTTTTGGAACATTTCTATTCTGACCTGTTGCAGTAAATATGCTGACATGCAGAACTGAACAACTGAAATCAAATTTGGTTGGTGCTCAGGGGTTTCAGCTGCTGAATTTAGGTGATTTAATTCTTTAGTGTTAGTAAAGAGATTTTTCTTTATTTAAGAAATAATGAGTTATTTTTTGATTCTAGAATCTGTGTGTCTGTTGTCAAAATCATCACCGTCAACAGTAGACTGTTCTCCCTCAGAGGGAGATGGGAAACGGAAACGCAAGATTCCTCTCCTATCAAAACGTAAAGGAGATCAACTAACTCTGGTGACTATCATGCTGCTTTTTGACCCTTGATTTTCTGACTATTTTATTGCTTTTTGTTGCTAAAATATATCAGTTGCAACCCATCATCATCATTTAGAACCAAAAAAGATTGAGAGGATGTGCTGTTATGATTTGACTTTATTGCCCCAAGATTAAGAGGTATAATTGCATTAGTGCTTTATATTCTCTGTTGCCCGCTACTGGAAGGTTCGGGTACACTGACATTGAATGAGGTAGGGTTTTGGTTGACCACAGTGCAAACTGTGATGAATAATTTATGCAATTCAGTGTGTTGACTTGCATGTGAAATCACGGGAAAGTGCTTTTTTGAAATTTCCAATTCATTTTTAGAAACAAGCAGAGTACAAGGAAAATAATGAAGCAGATGCTTTGCAATGAAGTATATATGAAATTGCCTTTTCACTGTCTAAATTCTAGGGAACGCAACCGTAGTTTGGATATTATTTAATCAACCTATTGCGATACATTATTACGCACCTCTGGAGCAGGTGGATTTGAACCCAAGCCTCCTGGCTCGGAGAACACAAGCACTGCACCACAAGCGCCCTTAATCCTAGTTCTCAACTTAATTTAAATGTGTGCAGTAGGCCATCCAAGGATGTCTCTAATTGTGCTCTACTCCAGATGTTGTAGAACTGAGGCCTTGTATAGCTGAAACACAGGTTCTAGTCACTTTTGTTTTAGTCCTTTAGATATTAAGGCCAGTGTGCCATTATTCTGGATTTGTTTTTAATATTTTAGTGACTTGTGTACCTGGACTCTACAGTCTCTTTGGACTTTCTCCCTTTCTAGATTTGTAATGTTTAGGAAGTACCATGCTCTGCCCTTGACAGGTCCAAAATGGATTCTATCCGATTTGCCTAAACTGAAATCATTTGCCACTCTTGTGCCCATTTACTCTACTAACAGCTGTCTAATTGTTTGCTTTGATATTGATTGGAAAGCTGAATTAAGATTTGAGAGGAATTTCTGAAATGGGTTCAGGAAGCTTTTCTTAACCAAAATGTTCTCCGCCTAACTGGATCTGGTGATGCGATATGATTGACAGAGTGGAAGAACGCTTGGATATGAATGATCATCACACTTTATAGTTTAGATTAATGCCGAAGAGCAAGGAACAATTTGAAGCTACTTGGAAGAGAGAGTTAACTACAGTAGGATGAGAGGGAAGTTAATCGAGACCAAAAACTGACAGGATAGTGATAATGAAACAATGGGTGATTGTTAAGGAAGAGCTGTTTTAGGTGCAGGTAAGTTAAATGTGGAACAAGGGCAAAAGGATGATGAGGAAAATTGAGGAAATGGAAAGGACAAAACCATTGGGCACATAATGCAGAACAGAAAGATTCTTCAAAAATCAGACCAAATTCAATTAGTTGAGTGGGGAATTTAATAGGAAAATAAGACTTGGATAGAAGATGAGAACAGAAAAGTTGTTAATGTAGACAGTTTTCTTACGACATGTAAATATTCAGCAGTAGCATGGAGCCTGTTGGGTTGTGATTTTTAGAGGGGGGGCAAGGTTGGAATATTTTGATGAATACTTTGTGTTAACATTTACTGCATGGTAAAATATTGGTGGAAACAGATGGTACATGTAATGAATGTGTGGAAATTGGTGAATAAGATAGAGGCATTGAGATGTACAGTACGGAAACAGACCCTTTGGCCCAATGCATCCACACTGACCAGATATCCTAACCTAACCTAGTCCCATTTTCCAGCACTTAAATCCCTCTAAGCCCTTCTTATTCATAGACCCATCCAGATGCCTTTTAAATGCTGTAATTGTACCAGCCTCCACCACTTCCTCCACCACCTCTGGCAGCTCATTCCAATGCATGAATAAATTGCCCCTTAGGTGCCTTTTAACTTTTATCCCCTCTCCTCCTAAACCTATGCCCTCTAGTTCTGGACTCTCCCAACCTAGGGAAAAGACCTTGTCTATTTACCCTATCCATGACCCTCATGGTTTTATAAACCTCTATAACGTCACCCCCTCTGCCTCCAACACTCCAGGGAAAACAGCCCCAGCCGATTCAGCCTTTTCCTGTAGCTCAAATCCTAATATCCTTGCAAATCCTTTTTGAACCCTTTCAAGATGCATTGGAAGTGCAACCTGTGCTTGGAGTGCTAAGTTATCCAGTCCAATGGCTGGCAACCCAGGTTACTCAGGAAAGTGGGAATGGAGACACTCCGAGAATTTTTGATAATTTTCCAATCCCTGATGGATGTGGGTGAAGTCCCAGGGGACTGAAGAGTGGCAAATGTTTAAATTTTTAATGAAAGGATGAAAAGTAGTGACTACAGGCGGTCATTTTTATATCAGTGATTGTTTCTCCAAGTTTATTAATCAACAGACACTTGGTGAGGTTGGAGTTAATTTGAGTAGGGCAGATCATACTTGACTGATCTAATAGCAATTTCCTTTCCTGAAATAGAGATTCATAAAGGGAAGGTAATAGGTGTTGTCTTATGATTTCTTGACAACATGCCACAATAGATAGTTACCAAAATTGTCCCTGAAGGAAAAGAAGGGTCAAGATGAGTCTGGATTAAAAGAAATGACAGAAAACAGAATGTCCTGGTAAATGGTTGTTTTTGTAATGGAGGATGATACTGAACTTGGATGTGTGTCAGGCGATGACGTTGATATCACAACTGCAATAAGACATAACTGGGTTAGATGAATGAGTGGTTAAGGGTTACAGATGGAAGTATTTCAGAGAAGTTTGGCGTAATGCATTATAGGAGGAGGATTAGGAAGTGACAATGCAGTCTTAATGGCACTGTTCTAATGAGTATGCCGGAACAGAGACATTTTAGGCTCCATGTATATCAATCTTTGGTGGCAGGACTTTTAGCAGAGTAGTTTGCAAAGCATGTGGGATCTTGGTACATTCAATACAGCTACTGAGTAAGTAATAAAAACAGAGACCTTTATAAAGGTTCTGCCATAATTAAGTATTGGGTTTTGTTATAGTCACCACACTTTCTGAAGGATTCTGAGGCAATTTTACGTATATTAGTTTGAAATGAGGGGATTTGGGCTGGAAAAACTGGTCATCTTCTCTTTGGACAAAATGGAGTGTGAGGAGATCCAATAGGGGATATAAAATGACAATTTTAAGTGTTGAGTTAAAAGCCATAGTCAGAAATCATAAGCTTTCTGTTTAGCTGATAATGCAATGATTAGAAGCTGCTGATTAAAGGGTCGGAACAAAAGATTTTGGTGGGAGCAAGTCGTAATAACCTGGAACTTGCTGCCCGAAAGGATGGGGGAACATGATCAGTGGATTTTAAAAAGAAATTGGAGAGGAACTTGAGACAAGTCGGTGTGCCAATCTATGGAGATAGGAATGGGGATTGGCTGAGGTGCTCTGGAGACAGCCACTATAGAGTGCCTTTTTTGGTCATGATGACTCCATAATCCACTATTTACTGAATAGGAGTTCATTGGATTTACTTTGAGCTATTGCCAATTTGTTTGCTCCCTTGGAGTTTCCCTCTGAAACTCTGATTGCTCTTATTTGTTGGCACAACCAAGTATCCTCTGCAAGGTACTGAGTGCTCCTTAACAAGATAATATGCATTCACATAGGAATGTTCATGACCTTATCTTAGGGGTTCACAAGTCCTGAATTTAGCTGCAAGGTTGTATGTGGACTAATGTGGCAACAAATGTCAAGATGACCTGGAGATAATGACCAGCTCTTTGGAGTGTTGGTTGAGGTGTAAATGTTGTCTGGGAGAACATGCTCCTTTTAAATTGTGCTGCTGGACCTTTTGTTCCCCCCACATTAAGCTGAGCAGGCAGTACAAGTTTTATTTAATGTCTGATTTGCAAAAGGCACTTCTAACAACATAGCACTCCCTTTGGTCCTGATTAACTTATCTCTCATCCAACTGAAGTTAACTCTGTCTTCCAATTTGTTACAAATTGTTCCTTGCTCTTCTCCATTAACCGTTGATATTACATACCATTTAGTCTAAATTACTTGCTTTGGTCTTAGAAATGAGATTTGAGTCATGTTCTTCTAACTGAAGTGTTCATGCAGTTGCTAAGCAAAACCAGTCTTGCCTGTGAAAAATAATATTGGGTGCACAACGCTACAAATACCTTTAGCAGTGTAATTTATTTCAAATTGATGCAAATATGGATTAATACAAGATTATGTGCTAATTCGTTCTGCCTCTTCCCTTCAGCATCCTCCGCTAGAGCTTGGCTATACCATCACAGCCGATGATGTGGATTCTGAAAAGAAGGCAGGTCTTGACAGAATTAAGAAAGCATTGCAGGAAAAGGAAGGTAATAAAATTGGAGTGAAAATTCTCCTTGTCATTTGTGTTCAGTGACAAAGGTCAGAGACTTGTCAATCTTGGTTACATTTCATGGCTGTGTCCTAACCATTGTTTACAACCTGACTTATACTCTCTGGCAAAGCATATCCATTACAATAAAGTTGTGTAGATATTTAAACCACTGAAGTTAACTTTGTCATGAGGGTGGAATAGTTATGAGAGCTCTTGTTGCACTCTACCTTAATCAGCTGGGCATTTTCCAGTGAGCACAAAGACGTGCCTCTGGAGCAGGCGGAACTTGAGAGCAGGCCTCCTGGCCTTGAGGTAGAGACATTACCATTGTGCCACAAGAGCCTGTTGTGAGTATAGAGATATCTTTCAGGTTTCTTTATGAATAAATCAGTTCAGAGATGTTATTACACACCTCTAGAGCAAGCCTTCTGGCTCAGAGGTTGAGATACACCTCTGTGCCACAAAAGCCTCATTGTGAGAGATAGACAGTGAACAGATTCATACAGCACGAAATAGACTCTTCGGGCCAGCCAGTCCATGCCGACCATAATCCCAAACCAATCTAGTCCTATCTGTCTGTGCTTGGTCCATATCCCTCCAAACCTTTCTTATTCATGTACTTATCCAAATGTCTTTTAAACATTGTAACTGGACCTGCATTCTCCACCTTCCTCTGGAAGGTCATTCCACACACGAACCACGATCTATACAAAAAAGTATGCCCCCTAGTCTTGAAATCCCTTACCATAGAGAAAAGACCCCTGCCATTCACCTTATCTATACCCCTCATAATTTTATAAACCTCTATAACGTCACCCTTTAAACTCCTTTGCTCCAGTGAGAAAAGTCGCAGCCAACCCAGCAGTTCCCCATCACTCAAATCTTCCATTCCCAGCAATACCCTGGTAAAGCTTTTCTGACCCCTCTCCAGCTTGATAACGTTCCTATAACAGGGTGACCAGAATTGGACACTACTTCAGAAGAGACCTCACCAATTCCCTGTACAATCTCAACATGACATCCCAACTCCTATACTCAAATGGTCTGAGCAATGAAGGCAAGCATGCTAAATGCCTTCTTAATCACCTTGTTTACAAGTGATGCAAGTTGCAAAGAATTATGTACATGAACCCCTAGGGCTTTATGTTCCAGAACGCTACCCAATTCTATTCAGCTGTGGATAATAAAATTGATCCTTGTCCTGTACTGATCTCGTGCGCATATAATGGGCCTTTTGGCTGTGTGCTAATGTCCCAGCTTCTGGGCCAGAAAATCAGGGTTCAAGTTGCATCTGTCCTTGGAAGTATGGCATTGCATGTCTGAGCAAGTTTAAACAAAATAACCTGGTGACCATACATTTCCAACCAATATTACTGGGAAGACCCGGAATTTTGGTTGTCCATTTTGTTCTGTGGCAGGACCACAGAAGTGTTGCTAGTTACAGCTTCCTCTTGTCAGCTCTGTGGAAGACCTGCTAACACTTAACACAGATCACAGCTGGAACTTGGGAAATGTTAATTTGTGATTTTCTAACCAGATGTGCACTTATTAGTGATTGCGTTGGGAGAACTTACATTATTCTTCATAACAACTGAATTATTACCTTTACTGCCGAGCTTGCAGTGATGTTGTGTAACATCTTGTGTCCAGTGACTGCTCCGAAGTGTCCCTTTGTCATGAATGAAGCATCTCGTTTACTGAACGGACCTGTAGCGACTACACATAGACTATAAGTCCACGGTTAAACTTCCATTTCTTGCTGATCAGTTTGTATTGGTTACATTTTATAATTTTGGGAAGGTCTGCTTTTGAGACTCTCTCCTTGATGGAGAATTCCAAAATCATGATCAAGATCAATAGGTATTGGCATCTTGGCATGCTCTGACCCTGAAAAAAGTCTCTTGTGATTCAGTTTTCTGCTTTCATTTTATATATTATTATCTTGATTTAAATGCTGATTCTGGCCTCTGGGCTTCATGGCATACACCGAATGGTCTCTAAATGTGAAAAAAAATTTGAGCCTTTCTCATATAAATGCATTTTTCATAAGGTGAGAATTTTTCTCCGGAAATCATGGAAAAATGAAAAGGCCACAGGGTGGAGTGCTTAACTCCCATAATTCCATTTACAGAATTTTTTGTAGTAATAATGTGGTTGTCATTTAAACATTTTTGATGTGTTGATGCAACCAGCTTCCTTTTTATTGTATTTGACCGTGCAATGTCCTTTATTTAAATCTTTGGAGGGATATGGGCCGGGTGCTGGTAGGTGGGACTAGATTGGGTTGCGATATCTGGTCAGCATGGACGGGTTGAACCGAAGGGTCTGTTTCCCTGCTGTACATCTCTGACTCTATGTATATTCAATTTTGTTAACCCTTTTTAATATTTATCAATGAGAATTAAATTGTTTCTTGCTGTTAACAGAGCCTGCAAAGTCACCAACCCCGGTGACGTCTACAACAGTACCCTCGCTGTCAGTGACATTTACTGCCCCAACAGGAGAAGTTTCTGCTGAACCAACAGCCAGCTCCACACCCATTTCTGCTGTTGTCTCCAGTCCTCTGCTGGTCAGTTTGAAGAAGATGCAGAACTGCTCAAACGCAGTTAGTAATTCAGGTGTGTAATTATGGGTCAACAGTTTGTCATTAGTTTTGATGCAATTGATTTCAAAGATCAAAATAAGTTTCTTTTTGCAAATGTTAGCTAACTGAATTCAGCAATATTGAACCAATTAAGCATTTTATGGCTGCACCCAGAAAATTTCTGCCAGGCAAATTGTTCAGCATAGCTTGTTGATGTGCAGGTAACAATGTAGTCCTATTTTCTGTTTGCTGTATTCCAATTTAAAATGAGTTTGGACAGTGTTATTTGAGTTCCTAATCAACATTGGCTAAAACACAGAACTTTTCTTAATTTATTTCAGAATATAAATCTCAAACAGAAGACCCACCGCATGGTTGTTGTGGGAAATAGAGCAAAATATCAAGTTGTATTTGAGAGTGTTCATTTGAGTTTGAGAAAGGGTAAATTTTGATGTTTATTATTTGGTGTTCAGCTGTGTTAACCAGAACTGACCCAAAACTACTTGATGCTGACAGTGTGTGCTGGTTATGGTTACTTTCAGAATTGAAACGGATGATGAAACGAACACTTTTTCTTCAGGAGAATTAAAATCCTTTTTTTGCATTTACCTTTGCGAAGTAACCTTGACAGTGCGGATATGAAGTTGGGTATGGGGAACTGTAAATGGTAAATGTTGGTTTTCATGACTGGAGACAGGTAAACCCTGGTGTGCCAGGTCGCAATCCTGAATTTCTTCCCTAATGGTGTGTGTTTACTTATAACACATGAAGTACTTGGTTCAAGGAGGCAGCTCACCACCACCTCAGGGGTAACCAGAGACAGTAATAAATGCTGGCCCAGTCAGTGCTGCCCATGTCCCACAAGTGAATTAAAAGGAAAGTCCATCTGCTACACCTTTTTGCAGTCTCCTCATTTAAATAATATTCTACTCATCTGGGTGGCTCAATGGTTAGCACTGCTGTCTCACAGTGCCAGGGACCCAGATTTGATTCTGCCCTCAGTTGACTGTGTGGTTTTTGCACATTCTCCCATAGTCCAAAACTGTGAAGGTTAGGTGGATTGGCCATCTGAATTGTCCAGGGTGTTAGGGATGTGCAGACTAGGTCGGTTAGCCGTGGGAAATGCAGGGTTACAGGGATGGGTCTGGGTTTGGGTGGGATGCTCTTCGAGGGGTTTGTGCAGGCTCGGAGAAGGCCAAATAGCCTGCTTCTACAGTGTAGGGATTCGATGATTCTATTCTTCCTACCAAAGTGCATAACTTGGTGTTTTCCATGTGTATATTCCATCTGACAAGTTCTCACTCACCCATCAATTCTGTATCTGCAGATTATTACAGACTTAGGACGTGCAATTGCCTTTCATTGGCCATATATGTACTTGAGATAAAGCATAATCCAGAGGATTCATGCTTTTCTGAAAAACAAAATTGATTCATACTTCTAATGAATGGACTTGCAAACCTCTTTCAGGGAAAGGTTATGTATTGTTGATGATGCAGTTGCAATGCACTATTTTTGATTGTTAAATCCTTCATTACAGAGGTGACTTTTAATGTTAATCTTTTCCTTTCCCAGATTCTGTAGATGGAGTAACTTCAAGCAACACGGTTAAAGCCTTAGAGTCTTCCGCTATCGCATTCAAGAATGATGTATTGCCTCCTCCTACAACTCTTACTACTAGTATGGCAATGACAACTGACATTGCAGGGTTTAAGCCAATTGATGTTTTGAACTTTTCATGTTCCTCCATCACCCAGCCACTTATAACTCCAATCAATAAACCTGCTACCAAAGCCATCACTACCACCACCAACTCATGCCAGGTTTCTGCTCTTGTAAGTCCACAAGAAAATAAAGTTAGCAAAGAGCCTGAAATGAGTACCGTTGCATGTACAGGGAGTTCTGCACCTCCAAGCACAAGTTTTAGCCTGCCTAGCACAGTGACTGCAAAGCCAGCAGTCACTAGTGTCACAGCTCCTTCATCTGCCAGTACAGCTGGGTTTAAGCCAGTCTTTGGTCTGCCAGTGGCACAGCAGACCAATATCGTCTCAACAGCGTCGAGTTTGACAATGCCAGTTACTACACCTGTGACTTTGGCATCAATAACATCAAGCTGTGCTACCTCAACTATTTCATTCAAACCAGTGTTTGGGAACTCTTCGACACCTGCAACTTCAACTACCACATCGACACCATTCACATTTGGTCAGTCAACTCAAGCTGCTATTAATAACGAAACTGCTGTTACCACAACTTGTCCAAAATCTATTTCTTCTCTATTCCCATTTACAGCCTCCAATTCACTAGCAGGTTCAAATGTTGATTCGGAAACAAAGGGCTCAAAAGCCACATTTAGTTTTGGTTTAAGTGTTGCTGTTACTTCAAAACCCAATACTACAACTACTGCAATTAACAACGTTTCATCACCGCAACTGTTTCAGTTTGGTTCAAACCCTTCAACCACCACAGCAGCACCGAGTGATGTATTCCAGTTTGGGAAGGGCTCTGCAGATACGTCTGCAACATCAGCTAGCCCACGAGCTTCTGTCTTTGGACAATCAACAGTGGTCACAAGCCAGGTGTCAACAAGTATTGCACCCACTTCAAATTTATTTGGGGGTTTTGGCCCTTCAGTGTCAACACCTGCTACCACTTCAAGTGGGCAGCTTGCTCTTGCGTTTGGAAACTCCGCAAAAACCTCCCTATTTGGTAATGCCACAAGCGCACCACCTTTCGGTGGTCCGACAGCCCAACTTAACTTTGGAGGCACAGGCAGTCAGTCAACGTTTGGAACAAATGCTGCAGCAACTCAGAAAGTCCCAAGTAAAACTCCTGCCTTTGGCAATGCTGTTACTCCCTTCAGCTTTGGAGCTTCTGCAGTCAAGTCAGCCTTTCCAAGTACCACTTCGCAGTCTACATTTGGAACTCCCAGCCAGTCAGTGTTCGGGAGTGCGACAGCCCAGACTGGATTTGGATCAGTTTCTACACAACCATTTGGCAGCACCTCCGCAGCTTTCTCATTTGGTACAACCACCACTTCCACTGCTGCTCCAATGTTCAATGCTACGAAGAGTTTGAGTGGTGGTACAACTGGGTCGATCTTTGGCTCTTCACAGATGGTTGGCTTTGGTTCATCGAACCAGGCAGCTGTAACAACTAGCGGTTTCACTCTTGCTGCGTCAAATCCAAATATAGCTGCAGCTGGCTTCTTTGGTTCAGGTCAGAGTGGATTTTGTTCTTCAAACCCTTCCGTCCCATTTGCCACTTCCACTTCGACGGCGTCATCTCAAAATATGTTTGGTTCAGCATTGACTAACCAGGCCCAGCAGAACCAGAGCACTCCACAGTTCAACTTTGGAGCCACAAACACAGTTGAGAACAAACCTGTATTTGGAGGTGAGTGAAACCATTGACAGTTTAAATGTTGATGGGATTTGTTCCTAGGGTACATTAGTCCTCCTTATCAGAACTCAGTTACTTGAATTCTAGTATTACTTGTACAGATGGCTGTAAGCTGCAACTGTGTCCTTCAAGATGTGTTTGTCCCTCTTATGTTTCCTCCTCGATCTCCAACTTAGCTTCTTTGAGTACCTTTTCGTGTTGGGTGTTCCCCTCTGTGAGGGATGCCAATGGAAATATATCCTGTCTTTGGGCAACATTGATATAAAGGACTCTTATGGTCATTGTGATGCAGAATAAAGTTAGCCACTGGTCAATCACTTTCAGGCCAGCAGTCCTAGTTTGAGTTCTTCATTCTTTACATTGTCTGTTTTGATATCCGGTGTGTTCACAGCAGAAACTAGATGGAGTAGATTTTATGGCAAACTATTTTTGCTAGTTTCCTTCCATTTGCTCTTGCAAAGCTGGCACATGATTCCTCAGCAACTGTTGTGTTCTTGAAATGTTCTTGTGTGTGTCATGACAAAAGAATTATTTTTGAAATTTGGCCATTATTGCTACATTAGCAAATGTGACAGCCAAATTGCATACATGAAGATTACACAAGCAGCGGAGATTACTTGGATTTGCTTTTTATTTGGTATTGCTCATGAAAGGGATGTTGGCCAGGATGGCAAGAGAATTTCATGCTCCTCTTTGAAAATTGCCATAGGATCTCTTGTGTTTGGTTGAATTAGTGGATTGAACCTCAGTTTGTGTTGTTAGCATTCTGTTTGACCTCGATTTTAATTACAGATACAGATGAAGTGGGATGAAGAATACAGCTTCTGAGCTGAACTTAAATTTAATTCTAAATCCAGGCTCATTCCTCCTTGTTTACCACCACAATAACTGAACTTGCATTGAAGTCACTGCCCATAACAAGTCCCATTTGCCTTCTGTGATCCAAATCTGGCAATTTCCTGATCTTTTTGACTGGCAATGAATTTGCTAATAGAGATTGGTTGGCTAGTGTTCAATATTGTTTAATACGTGGATAAAGATAATTTCGTTTATGCAGTTAGTTCGTGTATTCCATTAGGACTTGTGTGTTTCGAAGGAACATTTCTGGAAAAAGCACAGCAAGCTAAGCAGCATCAGAGGAGAAGAGGAGCCGACGTTTCAGGACCGAGGACCTGATGAGAGGTTCCGACTTGAAAGGTTGACTGACCTTCCCTTCAGATGGTGCTTGACCTGCTGTGTTTTATCCAGCTCCACTCTTAACTCACTCTGACTCTTCAGCATCTGCAGTCGTCACTATTGCCAAGAAACATTTCTGGACCTACTAGGGCTTAGGTTCTCAGAAATCTGGTGGTGTATTGAATTGAGAGGTCTTCTGAGAAGATGCTCGAAATTTTGGGTAATTCTGTTGGTGTCTAAAGACAGTAACTTTGAACATGTAATGCAGGGGCTCAAATTGAAACTTCATCTTCAAGGTAAACAGTTGGAGCTTACCATTATTGAATCACTCCACTGTGCAAGTAGAATTTTTAAATACATTAAAAATACTTCTGTGCTTTAAATCCAAGTTATTTTAGCGTAGGTTGTTTTTGGCCTGGAGATTTTCTATTTGGTTAATGCTGAAGTCGCTTGTCCGTGTGGTACTTTTTAATTCTCAGTAGAATACAAATTTAAGATGTCAGTATTTTATTAAAAATGTTTTTTTTTTGCTTCTCATACTCTGCTGAATTCATCAAGTACAAAACCGAAGCTATTGGTTGCCTAGGTATCCCCTAGTCTGGTTGTCTCAACCGAAAATGGACATTGCTAAAGCACCCTTTTGTGCAGGAGTGTTGTGTTCAATTAAGGTGTCACTACATTTGCGTCAGTTTAGATCTTGTCTCAACAGCAGTGTGTCCCAAGATCTTGTGATCTATATGGCAGACAAGTGACAAGATTGGAGGTATGCGTTTGTTATTTGTTAAATTTGAGTTCATATTTCAGATACTTGTACTGAGTTCAGTACTACCAGCACACATTTGTCTTGAATACCAAGACTGAAGTGTGCAGGGTTTGCACTTGCAAAGCATTTGCACTGAATCCAAACAAAATGCTCATCTTTTTACATAATCTTGCCTGAACAATTTAACAGTTAAAACAAAATTAGACCATTGCAACTCTAATTAACCTGGCTATCAAAACTCGGATACTGTCGTTCCTTGGTAATTGATCTGCATTTTTACTAGGAATTCACTATCAAAAGACAAGTGAGGGCTCTAAACCACTTTAATTTGTCTAGTGAACAAGACCCTTCTGCCATCTTTTCCGTTTTCTTAACCTCTTGGTTTTCACTCTGTTATGGACCGGACCAAACCAAACCCCCTCAAAATGTATTAAGACGATAGTCTAGGCGCTAACTGTTTCTTATTTTGAAGATAAGTGTAAGGCTTTGCTTTCCAAATACAATTTGATTGGTCAAATTACTCCACTTTCTGCAAAACACACTTTGTTTGCACTAGAATTAAAATACAGGCACAATAAAAATAAAAGAATTAGTTTAATTGCAATCTATCGAAATGCTTTAACCAAACAAAAATGATCTGCTCTAATATAGTGACATCCTTGCATCCTTGGCAAAGTCAAATTCAGTAAAATAGATTGTTCCTCATGCACTTCTTGCAGCAGAAAGAGCCCCCCCCCCCCCCCCCCCCCCCCCCCCCCCCCCCCGGCTTTTAGTTGTAACAGAGAGAGGAATAAAAATTTCCACATTCAACTTCAAGACCCCAGCAATTGCTAAAACCCACAACCACTTTAATCTAAAAGGGCAGTCGATACACAACAATTGATAGTTCCTCTCCAAGGCACTCACTATCCTGATTTGGAAGTATATAGCTATTCCTTCATCGATTCTTGGTTAAAATCCTCAAATTCCCTCCCTCATAACATTGAGTCTGCCTACAGCATGTGGACTGCAGCATTTCAAGGTAGTAGCTCACCACTGCCAAGCCCCCATGTGAGTGAATAAAAAAAACTATACAAATATATCTTGCACTGCAATGACACAGTAAAATAAATCGCATCTCTGAGACATAAACCTGAATGTTAAGTGAAAGCTAACATAAATTTACATATCTGACCAATGTCCACACTTTTTGTTTTCAGCAAAGGACATCTCAAGAGAACTGACTAAATTTCAATGCTATTAGACAAGATTTAGGATGCATAGGATGGTGAAGGAAACTACAGGGGATGGGCACAATTGAAATGTGGAGCTTATTCAAGGACCAGCTACTGCAGATCCTTGATAAGTATGTACTGGTCAGGCAGGGAGGAAGTTGTCGAGCGCAGGAGCCATGGTTTACTAAGGAAATTGAATCTCTTGTCAAGAGGAAAAAGAAGGCTTATGTTAGGATGAGATGTGATGGGTCAGTTAGGGTGCTTGAGAGTTACAAGGTAGCCAGGAAAGACCTAAAGAGAGAGCTAAGAAGAGTCAGGAGGGGACATGAGAAGTCATTGGTAGATAGGATCAAGGAAAACCCTGAGGCTTTCTATAGGAATTAAGGAATGATTAGAGTAAGATTATGGCCAATCAAGCATAGTAGTGGGAAGTTGTGCTTGCAGTAAGAGGACATAGGGGAATACTTTTTGTCGGTATTCACACTAGAAAAAGACAATGTGGTCAAGGAGAATACTGAGATACAGGCTACTAGACAAGGTGGGATTGAGGAGCATGAGGTGGAGGTGTTAGTAATTCTAGACATGTCTCAGGATCTTCGACAGATTTCTGGAGTACATTTTGTCGACAGTAGACACTGCTGCTACTGAATGTTGGTGATGGAGGGAGTGGATGTTTATGAATGTGGTGCCTATTAAGCATGCTGTTTTGTCCTGGATGGAGTCAAGCCTCTTGACTGTTGTTGGACCTGCACCCATCCAGACAACTGGAGAGTATTCCATCACACTCCTGACTTGTTCCTTGTAGATGGTGAACAGGTTTTGGCAAGTCCGGTGATAGGTTATTTGCTGCAGTATTCCAAATCTCTGACCTGCTGTTGTAGCCACTGTATTAAAATGATGAGTTCACTTGAGTTTCTGGTCAATGGTAATCCCGAGGATGATGTTAGTGGGGGATTCAGTGATGGTAAAACCACAAAATGCCAAGGGGCAGTTAGGTTGTTTTTTTATTGGCAATGGTTATTGCCCAACGTATGAAATGAATATCTTTGTTCTTCCCCTCAAGGCTGCTGACCCCTATTGAAGTACTTATCTTATTGGCAGTTCTTTTGTGTGAGTTCCATTAGTGCTGGTTTTGGAAGAGATCTCAAATGTTTTGTAAAACTCTTCAATATTATTCTATTTAATTGTCAGCTGTTTCAATTCCCAATTGAAAAATTAAACAGCTATACTACACAGTACCTATCACCTCTTATGCAGATATTCAAGAATGGGTAGCATCACAGCTGATCCGTAGCACTGACTTGTTCAGTGTGTACATGCCATGTCCAGTGAGGCTTAGTAATGAGGACCTGAAACCTTGCGTGTTTTTCTTTACTTTCTCTCCACATTTTGAGATGCTATAGCCAGTGAGGAAGGCAAATCGGAAAACTCCAAAAGTATTGGAAAACTCAACAAGGATTGGTGCTGGCCCATTGCTTTTCGTCATTTATATAAATGATTTGGAGGTGAACACAGGAGGTATAGTTAGTAAGTTTGCAGATGACACTGAAATTGGCAAAAATGATTACCTCAGAGTATAATGGGATCTTGATCAGATGGGCTGACAGAGTTGAGATAAATGTGAGGTGCTGTGTTTTGGAAAGGCAAATCAGGGCAGGATTTGTACACTTGCTGGTAAGGCCCTGGGGAGTCTTGCTGAACAAAGAGACCTTTGTTCAGGTGCAGGTTCATAGTTCCCTGGAAATGGAGTCACAGATAGATGGGATAGATGGGATAGATGGTGATGAAGGAGTTTGGTATGCTTTCCTATATTGGACAGAACATTGAATATAGGAGTTGGGAGGTCATGTTGCAGCTGTACAGGACATTGGTTAGGCCATTTATGGAATTTTGTGCGCAATTCTGGTCTCCCTCCTATCAGAAAGATGTTGTGGAACTTGAAAGGGTTCAGAAAAGCTTTACAAAAATGTTGCCAGGAGTGGAGGGTTTGAGCTGTGGGGAGAGGCTGAATAGGCTATTTTTCCCTGGACCATCAGTGGCTGACGGGTGACCTTAATAGAGGTTTATAAAATCATGAGGCGCATGGATCGATTAAACAGACAAGGCCTTTTTCCCCAGCGTGGGTGAGTCCAAAACTATAGGGCATAGGTGTAAGGTGAGAAGAGAGATTTAGAAGGGACATAAGAGGTAACAACTTCACGCAGATGGTGGTGTGTGTATGGAATGAGCTGCCAGAGGAAGTGGTGGAGGCTGGTACAATTGCAACATTTAAAAGGCATCTGGATGGGTGTATGAATAGGAAGGGTTTGGAGGGATATGGGCCAGGTGCTGGTAAATGGGACTAGATTTATTCGGGATATCTGGTTGGCGTAGACAAGATGGACCAAAGGCGATACGTTTCTGTGACTATTCTAATCAATGCAAGCTGCTTTCTTCTGCAGCTTGGTTCTAAATGATTTTATTCAAATTCTTGCAGTCAAGAGTTGAGTTGGTGCCTTCTCAGACCTACTGAATGAAAGCAGTGCTTATATCTTACAATATCGAAATGAAAAGCAGTTTTAGTAGTCTAGAAGGTGCATGGTAAGAGCTAATATCATAAATCGATTGCTTGAAAATCTGACTTTGGGCAGTGGGAAAACAGTATATATAGAAATGTGTGTGTGTGTGTAATTGAGATTTTATTTTAGGCACTGATTTGTTCAAAAATTTAGTATCTTACAGGAGAATTGATTGTTAGAAGTTTTGAAAATGGCAATGCTTGATATATTTAACTATTATTCTGCAATAGTATAAATTCACGGAATGACTGGTTTGATTTGATTTGATTTGGCCAGAGTTGTCTTGAATCATCCAGATCAGATTCTAACATGGAATGAGTTGCTTGATAGAGTCCAGTCAGTTGTGGAAATGAATTTAATGATACTGGGTGATTTTATTATCACTGTGGCTGGTTTCACAGTCGCATCTCTGGTTCCTTCTAGTTTATCACATGGACCATGGGGGCAATGTAGCTAAGTGCTGACTAAATTCATGGATAAGGATGCCTTTTCTACAGGGTTAAGATGTTTTTGGCAAATAACATATTCATGGCAAATCCTGTTCTCTCATAATATCTACACATTATTTCCAGTCAGAGTTACTAAAGCATTCCAGAATCACTGCAGATTATGTAAATTCTTAAATTCTCTCCACTGGTCATTTGTTCCCATTTTATGCAGATGCAAAGTAGAAAGTTGGATCACTACATGAACTTTCAAAGTTGTGTGAGTCGACCTGAAATGGCGTGAATGTGGTGTTTGGAAGTGCATTTTTTTGTTCTAACCAAATTTTAATCATAATTGTTGCCGGTGACAGTCACCTCTTTTTTCTACTAGGGTTCAACTTTGGAACTACCACTTTGAACTTTGGGGCTGGTAAGTTAATGCAATGCTACAGTGTTCTGTAAGCCTTGGCTGCTCACTACTGGCTACTTCTTACCAGTACAGTAATGAGAGACACATTAAAACAAAAACCTGTGCTTCAAATGATTCTGCTGCCACTGCTCTTTGCTCCATCAAGGCTAGCTGCTTAGTGAAAATGGCACAGCTCCTTCTGTAAAAGATGCAAAAGACAATCTTTGCTGCTGCAGTAGTTACCTTTTGTTTAAGCCTGGTAGCAGAAAATACAATCAATGCCTATGTATGACAGAGAATTGGTTTTGATATGAAAATAAACCACATTCCTTCCTTTATAGCATTGCATTGATTAAGGTAACGTAGTACTGTATAATTATCTGAGTAAGAATTAACAAAAGTTGCAGTTGAGTTTATTTTGACTCTTAACCCTAATGCTGTTGTTAGCTCATACCTTCTATGTCAGTGGAGACATGCTCAAACATTTTATATAAACTTTATTCAAAAAAATCAGTAAGAAATTGTGTAATTTTTCTCCAGTCCAAGGTCCTCTTCCTTTGTTGTCTTAACCAAAAAGTACCCAGTAATACAATTTCTGCTATCTTCTCAGATACCTGCTTCAACACCAGGATCTGATCAAAGACTGGCCAACCGAAAATTATTTCATTCAGAGAATGCCTTCCTTGTTTATTCTGGTTCTGAATTACCAATTGGAAAATACTGGTTGTCCCAAACCCAACTGTGATTAATTATTTACAATTTACTAAGCTGTTCTTCCCAGGTCACAGGTTACATTGTTATTTCTCGGAATCTACCAAAATCAATATAAATAAACCATTTAACCATCTTTCAGAGCACTCCTTAGTCCACTTAAATCTGAACATGTCATCACAAGAAAATGTGTTCTTTTCCCAACATGGGACATCGCAGTATGCACACTGTTAGACAATAAGCCATGTGAAACCTTGTGAAGCCGTGTATACCCAGTTTTTTTCATATCTTAGCTAGAATGCCTTGAAATCCTGAATGGTGATGTAGCCTACAACATGAAGTCATCATTACTAAGGTAACCTTGAAACCTTAGTAAGGTTACTAAGCAAAATTGAGAATAATAGGAAAATCCGTAAGTAGTTAACATCCTGCCTGAAGATTTAAAAAGATGTGATTTATGATCATCAAGGACCCAGAACCTCTGGTGCTCCCTCAGAACCTATTAAATTAATCCATACGTTTCAAATCATGATTATCACTGGCAAGAAAAGATCTAATCTCTTCAGCTGTTGAGTTTCTTACTGACAGCATAAAGGGGTCACCTTTGACAATCGGCTTTAACTGGACCAGCTATATCAACCCTGACAGAAGCAGAACAAGTTGGATACTGTCGCAAAGTGGCCAATTTCTGAAGCCCTAATGCCTCTTGATTACAAAATGTCACAAGACAAAGATAACAAGCAGCCAAGCCAAATCAGAAGATCATGAGACATAGGAGCAGTAATTAGGCCATTCAATCCATCAAGTCTGTTCTACCATTTGATCATGGCTAATATGTTTTTCAACCCCATTCTCCTGCTTTCTTCCCATAATCTTTGATCCCCTTGACAATCAAGAACTATCTGTCTCTGTCTTAAATATACTCAATGACCTACCCTCCACAGCCTTCTGTGGCAATGAATTTAATAGATTCACCACTCTCTGGCTGAAGAAGTTTCTCCTCATGTCCATTCTAAAGGATCTTCCCTTTGCTCTAAGGCTGTGCCCTCGAGTCCTGGACTCTCATGTTAATGGAAGCATCTTCCCAACATCCATTCTGTCCAGGCTATTATTCTGTAAGTTTCAATTCGATCCCCTCATCCTTCTCAACTCCCATCAAGTAGCAACCCATAGCTTTCAAATGTTCCTCATATGCTAAACTTTTCGTTCCTGGGGTCATTCTCGTGAGCCTCTTCTGGACCCGCTCCAGGGTCAGTGCATCTTTCCTAAGGTAGGGGACCCAAAATTGCTCTCAATATTCTAAATGTGATGTGACTAGAGCTTTATAAAGCCTCAGAAGTATATCACTTTTTAAATTCTAGTCCTGTCAAAATAAATGCCAACATTTTAATTGCTTTCCTAACTACCAACTCAACGTACAAGTTTACCTTAGGAGAATCCTGGACTAGGATGCCCAAGTCCCTTTGCACTACACCCTCACGAACCACCAGATTTCCAACACAGTGAAATTAAAATATTTAATACCCCTCAACATTACCTATTGTTCCGAACCAAATTTTACAAGTAACTGATCTTGGACACCAAATTTGTAACTTCAACAAAAGATTTACATTTAATATTAATAATATAGCTTTAACAGAACAGAAAAACAAGTTAATCTAATTAATATCTACATTCTACACCAATCTTATTCGATTATAATCCTCACACTCTTACAGACTGACACAGTGAGGAGATAAAATGAAAAGGATATGAAGGATTGTAACTTGTCAGTTCAATTAAACTGTTTTAAATGCTGTATATCAGGCCTTCATGATGTTTTTGGACAATAATTTGGTCACAGGCGCATGGGCTGTTCAACTTGCACAAATTTCACGTTGCTAATGAATGCAACAATTTCCACAGTCTCCTAGGAATATTTGCTTACTACTTACAGGCTGGAATTCTTTTCTAAGAACATTTAACAATTAGGTTCTCTCTCCAGTTACCAAAGAGAAAAACAGAGCAGCCAGCCTGGAAGCTTCCCAAAATGACTCTCTGCCAATCAGAACCGGTTTTCTCCCTGTTTTGCTCTTTATTAATATTTTCTGTGGTTGGCATTGATTAATCTTTATTAACCAATTCAGCATCCAGTCAGCATGTCACCCCTGAGCATAGCTACAGGTGTATGCCAACTTGTCTGTAGTGTCCTTCTGACAGTAATTAAGTTGCATTGTCTTCCAACAAGTTCCCAAGGCCAACATCTGTCTTTGTTCTCTCCTTCAATGCAAAGTTTAAATCTTAAAAATATAAAAAATTAGAAAAACAAAAGGAAAACAGTGACGGCCTCAATAAAAGGTCAAATCGACAGTTATGACTGATGCAGCTTCAAACAAAAACTCAATGCCATCCAGGACAGAGCAGGCTGTTTACTCAGCACATCAGTACCCACCTACTCATATATTTGGCTATATGTGTGCACTTTGCAACTACGTAGTCTAAGCTAGGGAGCACCTCTTTGCCAATGATGTTGGAACCAAAATGAGAAACAATATCGCCAGAGTTACCACCATGTTTAAGTCATATAGGCATCTTGAAGTGGCCACTCATCGTTCTTCCTTTGTGGTCTCTGAGGGAGGATTTTGGAATTCTCTGGCTAGCCCTGTTGGACCATCATCTTTATGATGATTACCACTTTGCCTAACTGTAAATGATTAATCAATACAATTGTGCAGTGTTGTCCCCATCTGAGAATTGTTCTTCAAAAATGCCATATGCTTTTTGAATGGTCTCCTTCCAATACACCCCATTGAATATTAGTTTTTTTTTCGTGTATTATCCACAATTCGAACTCTTCATCATACAATTATTAGTGAATTGCCCGATATGTGTACTTTTCCTTTTCTCTTCACAGCCAATGTGAGCTTGCTGGACCTGAAGGCAGTAGAGTTATTCATATACACAAGGAATTGTTAAGGCCTTCCTGAATGTATATTTAGCATTGCATTACAGAAATGCTAAGAAAGTCAGACTGAAATCCATACAATTCAGTGACCACACATGATTCTGGTGCCAACTCCAGTGACCAACCAAGAAACCCATGTACAACTTGAGCTGCTTTACCTAATTACCTCCCAAGTCTGCAAGTTTTTGTGCTTTTACAATGCTCTTGGAGCCTGTTTAGTTTATGGAGCGTAGCTGCATTTTCAAGAGCAATCCAAAACATTTGGTCCTCAGTTGTGGTTTGATGCTGTCCTATTGTGATTTGTACTGTCTGAAACAATATGTACGTGGTCTATATGAAATGGAGCACATGACTGAAGGAATACTATTTTTCCACTTATGTAAACTGAATTTCAAAAAAAGTCTAATCTACTGAGATATTTTGGTTTGTACAATCACACTGTAGCTGCTACGATAGTAGAAAATATCGATCTAACATTAAAAAAGCACTAAATTATGAACTGAGCAATTTTACAATAAACAGTGCATGCCCAAATGTCCTACAGAATATTTACTGCTACCTAGCTTTTTGGGAGCAAGGGAGTGCTGGATGTTAGTGCTTTCATGCAAATATGTGAGCCTTGAGTGTGAATTGGATACTGTATTTTTGTTGACAGTGATCGAAACGTACAAAATTTAGATTGAGCAGCACAAACAGATCAGTGCAGAATAGTGTGAATATTATTTTGGGAACATTATTGCGGTAGCCGCAACTCATGAATTTCTATCTCCTCTCTCCAGCTGAGCTATTTGTCTGTGTGGTGTGCACACTTCTACTCTTGAGGACCCCATTGAAGAATGACTTAACAAAGAATTACAATGTTTGGTGCAGCTGTGCAAATATGTCCAGCAGGGGTCAGCACCTCCAGGAATCAGGAGAAAAATGTTTTTGGAAACAAAAGTTAAACTTTAGTCTTACAGAAATGACTGCTAGATTAAGTTGATGGATGGAGACAAATGAGCTATTATACTTTTTTAAATCAAGAGAGTCTGCATCTAATGCATGTGTTTTAATCTGTGATGGCACTTCTCAATTTGTTCCACACTGCTTTAGCTGTTAGGCTTGTGGTCAAGCTGAGCTTGGGAATTTCCTCTATAACTCCCTCTGCCTTTACTTTCCCTTCTCTTTGCTCCATTTAAATTCCCCTTCAAACTCTGACCAAGCTTTTGGTCACTTCACTTGATTTTTCTTTTGGTCAATGTCATAAGTTGTACAATGTTTCTGAAGTGCCTTGGGATGTTTTGTCCTGTTCCAAGCGCTGTTATGAGTGATTGTCTTTGAACTAATTTCTGGTGTTTGTGTCAGCTCCTATTTCACCAGCATCTCACCAGTTACACTTTCTGATGAGTTCTCTTCCGAGCTGTTGGAGCCAAGATACAGGAAATGCCTGCACAACAGCAATTTGTCTTATCATAGTGTGTTTAATAACGTAAAACATTCCCAAGATGCTTGACCGGATCATCATCATCATCGTCACAAAAAAATGACACTATAGCATACATAGGTAGAAAAGCATGTTTTAAGGGGTGCCTTAAAGGGAGAGTGGTAGACCATCTGAGAAATTTTTACAAGGGAGTTCTGGAGTTTAGATGCCAAAGTATCTGAAGCCACAGCCACTAACAATGGAGTGATTACATCTCAGCACCAGCATTGGAAGAATGATAGAGTCATAGAGATGTACAGCATGGAAACAGACCCTTTGGTCCAACCGTCCATGCCGACCAGATATCCCAACCCAATCTAGTCCCACCTGCCAGCACCCGGCCCATATCCCTCCAAACCCTTCCTATTTGGGCGGCACGGTGGCACAGTGGTTAGCACTGCTGCCTCACAGCGCCAGAGACCCGGGTTCAATTCCCGACTCAGGCGACTGTGTGGAGTTTGCACGTTCTCCCCGTGTCTGCGTGGGTTTCCTCCGGGTGCTCCGGTTTCCTCCCACAGTCCAAAGATGTGCAGGTCAGGTGAATTGGCCATGCTAAATTGCCCGTAGTGTTAGGTAAGGGGTAAATGTAGGGGTATGGGTGGGTTGCGCTTCGGCGGGGCGGTGTGGACTTGTTGGGCCGAAGGGCCTGTTTCCACACTGTAATGTAATCTAATCTAATCATATACCCATCCAAATGCCTCTTAAATGTTGCAATTGTACCAGCCTCCACCACATCCCCTGGCAGCTCATTCCATACACGTACCACCCTCTGCATGAAAAAGTTGCCCCTTAGGTCTCTTTTATATCTTTCCCCTCTCACCCTAAACCTATGCCTTCTAGTTCTGGACTCCCCGACCCCAGGGAAAAGATTTTGTCTATTTATCCTATCCATGCCCCTCATAATTTTGTAAACCTCTATAAGGTCACCCCTCGGCCTCCGACGCTCCAGGGAAAACAGCCCCAGCCTGTTCAGCCTCTCCCTGTAGCTCAGATCCTCCCACCCTGGCAACATCCTTGTAAATCTTTTCTGAACCCTTTCAAGTTTCACAACATCTTTCCGATAGGAAGGAGACCAGAATTGCACGCGATATTCCAACAGTGACCTAATCAATGTCCTATATAGCCACAACATGACCTCCCAATTCATGCACTCAATACTCTGACCAATAAAGGAAAGCATACCAAACGCCACCTTCACTATCCTATCGACCTGCGACTCCACTTTCAAGGAGCTAGGAACCTGCACTCCAAGGTCTCTTTGTTCAGCAACACTCCCTAGGACCTGACCATTAAGTGTATAAGTCCTGCTAAGATTTGCTTTCCCAAAATGCAGCACCTCGCATTTATCTGAATTAAACTCCATCTGCCAGTTCTCAGCCCATTGGCCCATCTGGTCCAGATCCTGTTGTAATCTGAGGTAACCCTCTTCGCTGTTCACCAGTTCTCCAATTTTGGTGTCATCTGCAAACTTACTAACTATACCTCTTATGCTCGCATCCAAATCATTTATGTAAATAACAAAAAGTAGAGAACCCAGCACCGATCCTTGTGGCACTCCACTGGTCAAAGGCCTCCAGTCTGAAAAACAACCCTCCACCACCTTCCCTCTGTCTTCTACCTTTGAGCCAGTTCTGTATCCAAATGGTTAGTTCTCCCTGTATTCCATGAGATCTAACCTTGCTAATCAGTCTCCCATGAGGAACCTTGTCGAACGCCTTACTGAAGTCCATATAGATCACATCTACTGCTCTACCCTCATCAATCTTCTTTGTTACTTCTTCAAAAAACTCAATCAAGTTTGTGAGACATGATTTCCCACGCACAAAGCCATGTAGACTATCCCGAATCAGTCCTTGCCTTTCCAAATACATGTACATCCTGTCCCTCAGGATTCTCTCCAACAACTTGCCCACCACTGAGGTCAGGCTCACCGGTCTATAGTTCCCTGGCTTGTCTTTACCGCCCTTCTTAAACCGTGGCACCACGTTTGCCAACCTCCAGTCTTCCGGCACCTCACCTGTGACTATCGATGATACAAATATCTCAGCAAGAGGCCCAGCAATCACTTCTCTAGCTTCCCACAGAGTTCTTGGGTACACCTGATCAGGACCTTATCCACTTTTAACCGTTTCAAGACATCCAGCACTTCCTCCTCTGTAATCTGGACATTTTGCAAGATGTCACCATCTGTTTCCCTACAGTCTATATCTTCCATATCCTTTTCCACAGTAAATACTGATGCAAAATATTCATTTAGTATCTCCCCCATTTTCTGTGGCATCACGCAAAGACCGCCTTGCTGATCATTGAGGGGCCCTATTCTCTCCCTAGTTACCCTTTTGTCCTTAATATATTTGTTAAAAACCCTTTGGATTCTCCTTAATTCTATTTGCTAAAGCTATCTCATGTCCCTTTTTGCCCTCCTGATTTCCCTGTTAAGTATACTCCTACTTCCTTTATACTCTTCTAAGGATTCACTCAATCTGTCCTGTCTATACCTGACATATGCTTCCTTCTTTTTCTTAACCAAACCCTCAATTTCGTTCGTTATCCAGCATTCCTTATACCTACCAGCCTCCCTTTTTCCCTGACATGAATATACTTTCTCTGGATTCTTGTTATTTCATTTCTGAAGGCTTTCCATTTTCCAGCCATCCCTTTACCTGCGAATATCTGCCTCCAATCAGCTTTCGAAAGTTCTTGCCTAATACCGTCAAAATTGGCCTTTCTCCAGTTTAGGACTTCAACCTATAGATCTGGTCGATCCTTGAATAACTTGGAAAGTTGGAGGAGATCACTGAGCAAGGGAGGCAAGGCCATGGAGGGTGTTGAAGATCCTACGTTTTGAGAATTTGTTTAATTGGAAGACAATATCAGCAGCAAGTGCAGATATGGTATTTAAACAGCCCTTGGTGCATGCAAAGCTAAAGGCAGCAGTGTTTTCAGTGACCTCAAATTGACTGAGCATCATACCCATGAGACCAGTCAGTAGTGATTAGATTAGATTAGATTAGATTAGATTACTTAGTGTGGAAACAGGCCCTTTGGCCCAACTAGCCCACACCAACCCTCCAAACAGCAACCCACCCAGACCCATTCCCCTGCATTTACCCCTTCACCTAACACTACGGGCAATTTAGGGTGGCCCATTCACCTAACCGTACTTGAAATAGTTAAGAGCTAACTAAGGCATGATGAGGGCTTAGCAGATATGATGGGGCCAAATTGGGCAGTATTGTGGAGATGGAAATGGGCAGACTTACAATGAAGCATGGTTCGGGTTCATTTTGGTGTCAAACATGCCACCAGAAGCAGTATACTTTTATCTTGACCAGTTGCCAGGGAGCGGAACAGAGTGGTACACCAGGAATAGGGATTGTGGCTGAGATGGGAAAGAATGGCTTCAATCTTTAATCTGAATTTCAGTTAGTTAATTTCTGTGAGGATGCGTGATGATTCAGTGTTCATTTGTGTTGTGTCTGTATTCGTGTTGGAGCCCAGATTAAATTCAATATTCAGAATATTAGAAACAGCAAATTAGGATGTAACAGACTTGAAACACTGAAAGAGGGCAAAAGCTTCTCACCCAAATAGAAACTGGACTACCTAAGGAAATGGCTAGTGGGTATCGATCACATTTTTCTACTTCAGCAAAATCATTGTCCAAGGATTGCAAAAGTACAAATGTAACATCAAAGATAACCCTGGGAACGACTGGCCAATGGTAGATAAAACATCACAGGTCATCTTGAAAGAGAGAATAAATCCATTAAAGGAAGCAGCCAGATTTTGTGGGAATGTAAGATAAGAATTTGTAACTTGCATTCGAAATTCCTCATTCTTTCTCAAAAGACAGGAGATTTTCATTTCGTGTGAACCCCATAGTGAATTTTTATCAGCTCATTGACTTTAGCTGTTGTTCTTCCAGGGACAGCTGCATCTGGATTTGGACAAAGTACTCCGAGTGGCAACTTTTCTTTTGGGCCCACTGGTGCTCCAGCAACAACCTTTGGGAGTCCAGGAGCAGGTGCAGCAGCACCATCAGCATTTGGTAAGAAAGTATTCATTGTCACCAACCTCTGTCAGTACTGTAATTATCTGCTTCCCCTTCTCCGTTCCATTGTCTCCGTCAGTTACACCAATTCAAGGATTCGTAGTAGTATGCAGTGAAGTAGAGATTCTGCATTTTCTTCCTTGATGAAATACGACTAATGTTTATAGACAGGAAGTAGACATCATATAATATGTTGTTGCTGTAAATAGCCTCAAGACCTTATTGTCTTTAATCAATCAGATCAGTGTGACTCTAAGTAACATAAGATCTTTGACAAAGTTTTTGATTAATGCTTTGATTCATTATAGTCTTGTATAGTGAAGATTTAGTACAACCAAGTGGCTTACTTGGCCATTTCAGAGGTCACTTAAGTCAACAGCAACAAAAATGGCCAAACTCTGTCTATTGCATTTGCACACCTGCCAAAACACTACACTACCACACTACCATGTCCTGAGTCTTAGCCAGGAAGAGTACTGTTTAAAAGAATCCTTAATCACATCAGACAGGGAGCAAGTTTCGACCAGAAAGACACTGAAAGGTACCTCTAAAATTACCTGTTCAACATTTGATCAAGATGACCAAGTTCCAAAGAAGTCGCCCAACAAATTTGACTTGAAAATGAACAGAGAAGTATGCTAGGTAGATATATTGCATGGTTTCGTATTCTAACAGGATATTTAGCAAATCAATCCTATCAGAAACGTTTTGGTATTATTGAATTTTTAGAGATAATCCAAAGATGAAATTTATTAAATTGTGCACTTCAGTATCTGTTGTATTCTATCTGACATTACTCCCAATACACTGATTTATTGTGGTATTATTGCTAAGGTGGTGGCAGGCCTCCAATATTGACACTCTGTAAAATGGTAGTTTGTCAATACCATCTAACAGGGAGTGTTCTGTCACAGTTGTTTTTAAAATGTTTTTCTATAATGGTGTTCATACATATGCTTTGAACAGATTTTAGGTTGAAGTTTGTGTGTGTGTCTTGGAGAAGGACTTGTGTTTTAATATGCATCACCCATATCCAATCATATCCCTTCTATCAATTCGCATGTAGGTTGGTCATGACTTTGGCTGTCCAGCAGGTCAGCTGGTTTAAGGAGAGATAACAAGTGTCTCCATTTGGGATTGTTCCTACTTGGCTGAGGTCATTTTTTTTCCTCCAGATCTGTCTGCACTCTTGCAGTTTCTGCTTCATTATCCGTCGTCTCTGAAAATGTTCTGTTACATCACCTTGCAGAAAAGAATTGTATAGTACTCTTGTCAGGTGGTCCTGGCAGCACCCGGGAATATTTTAAGTTGCCACAGAAAACTATTCTCTCATCATTTCTAACCATGCACATAGTTTGTGGGCCCAAGGGAAAGAGGAAATTTCCCACATGCTATTAGTGTTCATTAATTAACATTCTTAATTTCTGTTTCTCCCAGCAGGAACGCCCACCTTTTCTATCGGAGCTGGATCTCGACCTACTGGAACCAGACAGAGATTACAGGCGAGACGTCAGCACGTACGGAAGCGATAGACATTGGGAATTTGAATGGCGCATATGAACATTGTGTTGACTACTCTTGGAAACCATTACCACTTTTTACTTTTGTACCCTAAACAACGCCGGTCGTGGATGTGCAGGCAACTGACCTCGAATGCTGAGAATATATACTTGAGAAAATTAGTTTAAATTTAGTTTTTCTTTTCCATCTCTGGGCTTGAACTATTAACAAATGGCTTGTGGCTGCTGAAAAATATTTCTCAACAACAGTGCAGGAAACCTTGTTGGACTGCAGTGTGAAGTCATCATCGTCTTAAGTTTGTACATCCTTATTAAACTGACCACTGCAGAGTGGTGATCTTAGTTTGGTTCAGGGTACAGCAGTAATGGGTGACTCAGTAAACAACAGACATAGCTTTACTTGAAATGTTCTACTTTAATGGTTGCTGTAAAATGCAATTTGCAGGCCTTTCTGGACTGACCCTTTTTGTTTTGTACAAATTGCTGCACTTGAAAACATTTTTTTAAAATTACATTTCTTAAGGGCACAATTCCCAGTAATATCACCACTATCTGTGGTGCTTTCTGTCTAAACTTGAACTGGAGGCTATTGTTAAATCTTTTTCTTTTGTCTTCCTTCTCATTTCCTTGAAATCTTTGTTAATTTTGGTTTACACCTGAGAAGAATTCTAAACCTGACTGAAACTTTGGAAAAGAAATTGTTGCGCCTGTTGAGTCACTTCTCCAATATTTTGCTTTGTTGCCTGACTGTCCTTTAATTTTCCTCCTGCGAGTAGCTTCTTTTTTAAATCTGTTACTTAGTTACGTAAAATAAACCAATCCAAATTTCTCTTCCTTCCTATGCTTCTCCCAGTCCCCCTCTCTTTCCCCTCTCCAAGTGTCAGAATTTTTTTATATACAGTAATGTTATCAGTGTTTGCTTGTATATCTCACTTTGTTGCTCAGTGAATCGAGTTTGGAGGAAAAATTTCAGTGTATGTGTGGCGGCATGTTAGTAATGCCGGACCTGGCTGGTTCATTGGATATATGTGAATCTGACTCTTGCTAATCTGATGCGATAGTGTTTTGCTACTATAACTGCGTGACACATTAAGCGGTGTTCTATGGAAAAATGGCAGTCATGGCTAGTTTTGGAGGAGGTTCTGATTACACAGTATAGGATTCTCAATGACAGATTTTTAAAATCTGGTGCTATAATGTTAAGAAACACAAATTATTCAAGCTTATACCAAAACTTTGGCTCACAATGTTCAGAATTGTACATGTATGCATATATACCGTGTATATTTTAACCAAAACTAGGTACTTGCATCTTATTTTGGGTGCACCTTGCAAATGTGCCTGTTTTAATTTTCTTCATTAAAAACACACTGATTTTTCAAAAGTTTTTTTTTTAGCAAGTAAAGTGGTTCATCAAAAGTTTTGAATAATCTTGACTTTAATCTCTCTGCAGATTTTATTAAAGGAGTAGCTATACTGGGTATATAGTCATGTTGCGTAGTGCTTTTTTTATAACTGGTGGGATACAGATCACATATTATGCAAACCTCATGCATCCTGTTGTCACAAATCTGGTATGAGCGGAGTCTTGAAGTTGGCCATCAGCAGTCCCCTGGTAGTGATGTTGTTCTTTCTGGCAGGTTTTGAGTTTTGATCAAATTTCAATTTGGATATTATTGGCTTAACACTTTTAGTAAAATTGCGTGACACACATTGAACTGGGATTCTCAGGAACCAAAATAGTGGGGATGACATGACAACACCAGTTTTCTGGCCTCTTAGACTAGATGTGGGCCAATTTTAAAATCTCAGGGTGCACTAGCATTCAAATGATACTGCTGTCTTTGCCCAGTAGTCTGTACAGGCGTGCCTTTTGGAATACATGATGAATCTGTAGTGTGCGTTACCGTGGTAAGACCCGACCGATCCTCTGAGCTTGTGGATAAAAATTAGGTAAAGTGTTGGTGGCAAACAAGAGGAGGCAGCAACCCACACAAGTTGATCTGAATATTTTTTACATGGAGAAACAACAATTCTTATGTTCTTCGTGAAATCACTTGTCAATTTTCAAAACCTTTTTCACAAACACTTTCCTCCTCCTTGTGCCAGAAGTGGATTTTTCAAATCATCCTTTGTGTTTCTTTTCCCCCAGGAGAGAATGCTGCTCTGACCCTTGTTTCCCACATTTCCACAGACCCACATCCCAAGGTGTTTTTTCACGTTGCCGGCTCCATTCAATTAGCTATTTCCTTAATGTTTCACACGTAATATGTGAGCCAAAATTTAAAAGGTCTTGCATTGGCTAACATGGTGAGAAATTGCCTTTCCATTCAAACTACAAAATATCATGCTCATTTGGAAATGAGCTACCTCCCCATAACTATGGCTGAAATTTGACTGGCATAGAGAAGTGTAAATAACTTAAAATCAAGAGTAGAAATTAAAATCAAGAGTGCTTTTAAGCAGAAAGACAAAAGTTTAAGTAATAGATGGGGTGGGGCATGCAGTATATACTTTTAAAAAAAAACCTGAGAATGACCTCTTTTGCACCATCCAATCACTGATTACATGCATTGCTGTGTTAAAAGACACTGCAATCAAACAATTTATGAACAATTTTCCAGAGAATATTTGTACTGTATCTATTGGAAATTTTTAAGACAATTCTGGCTGGTCCAAGTGGCTAGACAGATTGAAGGTTCCTCCTCTTCCCATTAAACGACTGCCATTTTGTGACGTCTGAGTATGAATGTGTGCGGGTGATTGGCAACGTCTAAATTTAGATAAAATTTTTAAAAAAACAATAAATTTTATTTTTATATTTAAGTAAAACTTTACGTTCCTTCAAGCTTGGTTCATTGAACTTATTGCTACACTGGTTAAATAGTATACTTCTGGTAAACAATTGTATGTACAAACTGGTTTTTAAAAATGGAATATGAAGTTGGTGTGAGTAAGTTTGGAAGATCTAATGGTGAGTGAAAAAACAGTTGGGATGCTATGATTCTTGCTGAATGTTACACATAGGTTGGTATACTGATGCCTGTATTTGGGCCAAAATCATACTGGATAAAATTTGGGTGTCATTTAAAGGTTTTGTTTTTAAACATTTCTTTCAATCCCTCAGTTAATCAAGGTTCACTCTGAGTTGGCACCAAGCAATGGAGTCAAAAGGTAGACCCGATTCATTTCTTGTTCCGTGCTGTTAGTAGAACACATCTGGGGTAGCTACAAGGACTGTGCATGTCACTTCCTCTCTCTCTCCTTCTCCCACATCTCATGGAATGGAGAAATACTTGCCATTGTTGCTGTTTCTCCCAGTTTTGTTCACTGGAAAGTGGCTTTTTCTGCAGATAACAGAAATCTTTTCTATTCTGATCTTTTCTGCAGTACTTTAGCCAAGAAGCAGTAACTACTGAGGTTTATTAAAAATGCAGTTGAAGAAGCATTTTTAAAAAGACACGTTTGATTTATTGATTATTAACGGGATGATTGGACGTGAAAGCTTAGCATGTTGTTCGTATCAACAGCTAGTTTTGAATATTTATCAATTGGCTAGAATGTTAAGACTGTGATTATTTAATATGCAGTAAAGTGTTGCATGATTGAGCATCAAAATTAGGTTTGAAACAAACATCCATTCTGAACAGATTGAGATCGCTCAACCTGCAGGGGGAAAAAAAAATTAGAGTTGAAGAGTTTTCTTGACAATGGAAGCATATTTTAAGTAATTTGCTCCATTGTGTACACCACAGTCCTCCTTCCGTTGAGCACATTACCCTAGTGATGTGATGTTACTGTAAACGCATATATCTCACTCCCTCCTTCCCATTGGCATGATTGACCTCACCTCAGTAGGAGTACAAACTCCTGAGGGACCTTTCCGAAACACAATTGACATTGAGACCAACTATCATTGCCCAGCTACTATCAAATTGGAGATCAGTTTACTTAGTAGGTGATCCATCTAACCTGCAGAGTTTAGATCATATGGCAGTACACCTTGCAGTGTTAATTGGAATTGAGGTAAGTTCCAACTTGGAACCAGTAAAACTTAAATTGTTCTATGCACAAATTTATAGTTTGTTAAGAGCTGAACCATTCAAAGCAGGGAGGTCTCAGTAATTCTGTGGCTTGCACAGGAAAATATCACTTGTAAATAAGTTTTTGTGTGGGTACTGAAAATTATCGTTGTTGGGGATGATGTGGAGGTGTTGCACCTCCCGGTGTTGTCATCAGAGTGTCGACACACTTCATGAAACAAGGTTTGGTTCAACTGTGATCAGGTTGAAAAGCTCACCCTGAAGCATTGTGGTATTGCATCTAACTGCTGTCAGGAGAAAGAGGTTGGAGGAGGAAGCAAATGGTTAAGTTGTGATAAGTTTGATTGCTGTATTGTTAACCAAGTGGTTGAGTCCTGATTCAAATTTATGCCTCTTGTCCCGTTGCCCATGTTGACTTTAACGCTACCTAGAAATCCTATCAATTTCCTGTTTGTAAAAGCATTCATTGTGTCACAGTATGTGAACATGTAATCTAGCAAATGGTGGTTGTGCTGCCCCTCCCCTCTGCTTGCACCTAGGCTTTTCATTTTTGGCATCTTTGAAATTAGGAATCTTATTAATATGCATAATAGATTAAGTGCAAGACACATTGAACTGACAACTTTTTGTTTCAGTGGTTATAAGCAAGTTATGTTTGAAAACTCAAGACAATGATGAGGCTGTACATGCTTAAAAGTGGAGACATTTTATATTTTTGGAATATTTTCTGAATTTAATTTTTCTCCCTTTTTTAATTCATGCACAAGTCATAATCTTTCAGAAAGCAAAATAGTCTGAACGACTGATTCATGTATTATAGTGCTGTATTTTAAATTATTTCTTTGCCATTCGAGGCAATCACATGTCACAACAAGGTACTGGCACTGTTGCACGATTTGTAACACACTATGCCCAGCGGTTGAGTGAATTTGTGCTGTTGACCTTCACTGTATTATTGAAGCATCAAATTATTTTAATGTCTTCAAGAATTTGATCAATGCCATACATTTTTACTGAGGGATTACTGCACACATTTACTAAAGTTACAGACGCTTATTTGCTTGACTTTTTAAAAACTTTCTCACAATTTTTACAGTAATATTTCACCAATTTTGTTACCTTTCCTCAATTCTTACAGTTCATCTTTGACTGTTCTTATGTGGATTAAAACACCCTCCTTATTCTATACTTACCTAGTATTCAGCCTAGGAATGTAAATTCCCAAACTTAAAGCCCGCAGGACCTAATGACAAGCAAGTAACATTGCAAACAGAGCTGTTGCAAGGTTTGGGGGTGGTAACGAGCTCAATGTTCAATACTGAAAACTAGTTCGTATTTAAAATGAATTTATTTCATACACTATTCCAGTAACTGCTGAATCATAAATATTGGTCACCATCATTTATATCAGTATGAAAGCAAATTACTGCAGATGTTCTAAACCTGAAGCAAAAACAAACACATTGGAAACTATCAGGATATCTGTAGCATTAGAGAAAGTTGATATTTCGGGTGCTCAGTGACCCAGGATTCTGATGAAAGGTCAGGGACCTGAAATGTTAATTGTGATTCCACAGCTGTTGCCAGACTTGCTAAGTACTTTATTCATTTTCTGATCTTATTTCTTACAGCCTAACTGCAAACCATAAAAGCTTAAGAGTCCATAAATTAAGTTAGACTTACTTTATGATTAATGCATGTGAGTTGCTCGCTAACAAGTCTTTGGTTTTCCTGGTTACAGTGTAGTCACCAATAGGACAAGAATTAAGAACAGTCTTTTGGAAACTTCCATGGCCCAGAAAATTCAAACCAGTGAATCAGGAGCTAAAATGTAAAATGTGCTAATTTATGCGGATTGGTCTGGACTTTGCTATGTCGGGTGGAGTCCAGTTAGCAGGCATTGTATGCTCCATCTCTAGCAAATGAAAACACTGTCTGAATTTCTCAGCTCATTTTGCAAGGCACTAAACGTCCTTCACTTAAACACGTTTAGGCACACAAATCTTTCTTTGTCAGTTCTGCATCTAATTAAGCCTCACCTTTCCCAGAACCAGGATCCATATCACAGGTAACGAACCATCCAATAGTCCACGCTGATCTTCCACACACAATGAAAATTTGCTATGAATTACATCTCCAAGCTTGTTAGATTTGTTACAATGCACTTCAGCTGTACTGATGAATATTAACTTTGTCTGCTTTAAAATGACTGAGAAAATCTGAAATTTGATGCTTTGGTTATTTCAGAATATAGAAATACCATTTTGGAAAAAAGCTTAATGAGCAATCACTAAAATGTGCTCTATTTTTTAAGCTATTCTCAACAGAAATTCCCATCTTTTGCTTCCCAATCTGTACTTAGTAATTAAACCTTAGAGGTGGCACCAGTTTGTGCATCGTCATTGGACCCGTTAACACCGATCTGCATTTTGGGGAGTGGGTAAAGCAAGACAGCCAGGATCATTGTTTTGCTGCTCATTATAGCCTGACATGATCTCAAACTTCAGCTAATCTTGTCAGAAAGTGCATGTGTGTCGATGTCAGTTGGGATAGGGCATGTAGTGGAATGCATCCGGTTGACTTGCTGTTTAAGCTTGCCCTTATGGAATAAGCACAGGATTGAATCCTCACTTGAGAGAAAAAGTTCCTTGTATTGATGTTGCTGCACCACATGTGATGCAGTATGACAATTTGGTGGCTTCTGATTGGGCATTTTCCTGTCTGGTCCTCGTTGGACTGATGAGGAATGAGGGTTTTTCATTTTAACCCAATGGCAGGGAGGATTGAGGCTGAGTTGATTCTTGTCATAGCTCAACTGGGAGAAGCGGTGTTGGACTTCTGCTGGAGTATGAGGAAGCAAACAGTATTATTATGGAAATGGGTATGTAGCTTTCAATATTTGTATTCAGTTTTGGTTCTTTTCGATGTTCATGTCTTGAGACATTCTTGATCACACGCTTTGTTCAGATCTGGCTGGTGCATGAAATGGCAAGCAATGCCATTAGGAGCGTTGCATGTTCAATAAGAAGGGACAAGTGGACTGACCAAATTGCAAGACCACAACGGCAGTGGCAATTGTCATCTTTTTTGTGATAATTATTCTGATTGTTCCTCCTCACAATTATTGTTTTTTAAAAAATTACCTGGGATAATGTATTTTTTTTTAAAAGCATCAGAGTCTTTTTTTGGGGGGGTAAGTTGGTTTGTACACAACTTAGGAGTTACAGGTAAATTCTTTTTCGGAGGTAGTACATGAAAAATGATCAAGCCAGCATTTTGAAATATTCCCCGAGCCCCCATGTCTGAGCCCAGTATTTGTTACATATTATGAACCAATCCTGCCTTAAATATTAGCCAGTGCATATTTTGCACAAACTAATATAACCATCTTGATGTGGTGCGATTGTAACCAGCTTTATTAATTGCTTTATTTGAAATGACTAAAACTGCCTTTGTCTTCAAAGCACACTTCATAAAATAAAAGCACTTCGGCGCAAGTGCTATGTTTTATTGAGAGAGAAAATCTGCATGTTAACTAATCGCCTGAGTCCTGAACCATCCCACTAGCCAAGAATATGTGATAAAAATATCGAATTAAACTTCCATTGGGAAGAGGGAGTACTAAAGTATCAGTGAGTTAGTTGAATTGCAGCATTTTGCTGCTTTACACCACATGTACCCTTTGAGATTTGCGCTGTTGAATACTGTACCATGGGAATGGTAGTTTGCAACATGCATATCCATCCAAACTCTAGTTGTTAGTTTGATGAGCTGAGGTTTACTTAATTTTGTAATTTTCTATTGCAAAGATCCATTTATGTCTAAACTTTGATACTATGGAACATTTGCAAGTGTTTCATTAAATGCTTAAGATTCATCAATTCCCTCTATTGTAGTAACCTACGAGGTTTGTTTCTAGATATAGGAAATGTCTTGTGCTCAAACATACAATTTTGACCCAGAAGTGGCAGTTACAGAGTATATACCTGTGTACCTCTACTGAATATATGTAGCAAGAAATTATATTGATCCCAACGGTATGTATGGTTTCCCCTGTGACTCTGAATGGTAAGAAAAATGAATGACGAGTGCTGATGAGTACATTGTACAACGGATGGATGTGGAGATTTGGTAGTATGCTTTTTTAAAAAAGAAGTTGTAGACTTCTATCAATGCTGTCTAGCTTGGTAGAGCTAGTGAGTGAATGTGGAGAGGTAAAGCTGGCTGTGAATGTGCAGAGATCTGATTTTTTTGCTTATGTCATTAAATGGAAATGGTTTTAAATAAAAAAAAAGCTGTGATTATAACTGTTTTGCTTTAGCACTGTATTCTGACACAGTTGGGATTTGAACATTACCAACCATCACCTATTCCTCGAGGATAAGTAGTCATTCTTCACAATCTGCCTTTATCTTTGGTCAAGTTTATTCACCCCTCAATTTTGGTTCGAGGTTTTAATTCCTTTGTCGCCTGAGCTATCTTGTACCTCACCCAACGTTCATCCTTCAAGTGTAAGCCTGAAGTCTTTGCAGGACTAATTGGAAACAAGTTAGAATGAAGAGAAAATCAATCTCCATTAATTCACATATTACAATTGGAATTCTAGGTTAGTATGGAACCCTACTTATCATTTCTTTGTCCAACCCAAATGTATTGAGCCCTTTGTATCAGAATGACTTTGTCCCAGTGCATTCAAGATTATTCTCTTATGCATGAATTGCTGTTGTGTCTTATTACAATACAGAAATAGCAAGTCAGACCAAATTAGCTTCACTGTCAGTGGATTCGCAATACATGAAATTAAAATAGTGGGTGACCCTCAAAACTGCTCAACAGTTTCTAACTATTTACAAATAACCAATCTTGGACTCCACATTTAAAACAGAAAGTTAGCTGTTTATTATTAATAATGTAACTTTAATTGAACAGCACTATAAGGCAACCGAATTAGTATTTCCATCTAAGCTCAATCTTCTTAGAATCCCTACAGAGTGGAAACAGGCCATTTAGCCCAACAAAACCACACCAACCCTCTGAAGAGTAACCCACCCAGACCTGTTCCCCCACCCTATGTTTCCCCTGACTAATACACCTAACCTACACATCACTGGACAATTTAGCATGGCCCATTCAGCTAACCTGCATATCTTTGGACTTTTGGGGGGTGGACTGGGGCACCCGGCAGAAACCCATGTAGACACCGGGAGAATGTGCAAACTCCACACAGTCATCCAAAGTTGGAATTAAGCCCAGGTCCCTGACACTGAGGCAGCAATGCTAGTCATTGAACCACCATGCCGCCTTATTTTCTATTGTCACCCTCCACCCCGACACTCTCACCGACAGACGCAATGAAGGGCTTTTTTTTTTAATATAAAAGGATGGTAAGTTGCCATTTTAAAAATCTTCTCAAACACGAATGCCAATCCTTCATGAAATCCGCTGGGTTGTATGACAAACACGCAGGATTTTATCTTGCTTGAATTCTGAACTCACCAATCTGTGCATACAGCTTCCACAGACCTACAGAGACCTTTCCTTATTTCTTATAGACTGGGGTTCTTTTCCCAGGACTTTCAACAAGTAAAAAACTGGAGAATAACAGTACAGCGCAAAACCAAAACAGCCCAGTCCTGGGGCTGTTCAATTTTATCACAGTAACCCGGATTCAATTTATTTCTAAGCTGATGGCATGATTAATGTTTGAGACTAATACAGTTTAACAGTGTTGCAGTTCGGCTCCTCGTGATAATTTCAGAGCTTTAAATAGCACGGACAGTAGATATAGTCAGCCATTGCACTATTTAGCAATGTATCTATTTAGGAAGGATGTTATAAACGTGGTTATAGCACAGCACTTGAAAAACCCCTGCAATCGGGCAGAGTCGATACTTTTCTGAAAGGGATATTGTGCTTGGTCAATTTATTTGAATTTTTTGAAGGAGTAACAAGCACTGGGGATAAAATAAATCTGCTGCGGATATGATGGACTTGGATTTCCAGAAGACATTTGATGTTAGGTGTAGGGAATGCTGGATGACGAGAGAAATTGAGGCTCTGGTCAAGAAAAAAGAGGAAGTGGATATCAGGTATGCTTTGCTGTGATCAAGTGAATTTGTGGAGGAGTATAACGGCAGTAGGAATATGCTTGAGGGAAATCGGGGGCAAAAAGAGGATATGTAATAACTTTGGCAAATCATTAAGGAGAACCCAAAGAGATTCTAAGAACAAGCAAAAGAGTAAGTAGGGAGAGAATAGGGCTTCTTAAAAATCAACGAGGCCATTTATGTGTTGAAACACCGGAGATGGATGAGAGACAAAACAAATATTTAGTGTCAGTATTTAAGACTTGGAAGCTTGGGGAAATAAGTAATGATGTCTTGAAAAGAATTCTCCCTGCAAAGAAGGAGATGCTGGAGGTTTTAAAACTCATAAAGATAGACAAATCCCCAGGACCTGATCAGATATTTCCCAGAATTTTGTGGGAAGCGAGGGACGTAGTTGCTGGGTAACTTTCTGAGATATTTGTATCATCAACAGCCATGGCTGAGGTGCCGGAAAACTGGAGGTTTGACGAACGTGGTGCCATTACTTAAGGAAGGCTGTAAGGAAAAAACAGGGACCTCAAGACCGGTGAGCCACTAGTCCGTGTTGGGTATGTTGTTGGAGAAGATTCGGAGGGACAGGATTTGCATGCATTTGGAAAGACAAGGACTGGTCAGTCAACATGGCTTTTGCATGAGAAGTCATGTCTCACTAACTTGAGTTTTTTTTTTTAAAGAGATGACCAAGGAGACTGAAGGTAGACACTGTCTATGTGGATTTCAGCAAAACATTCAACAAGGTTCGGCTTGGTAGACTGGTTAGATCACATGGGATCCAACAAGAGCTAACCAATTCAGTACAAAATTGGCTTGAAGGTAGTAGACAGAGGTTGGTGGTAAAAGGTTGCTTTTCAGACTGGAAGCCTGTGACCATTGGTGTTCCACAAGGATCAGTGCTGGGTCCACCTCTTTTGGTCTTCTATAGAAATGTCTGGATGTGAATAGAAGAGGTATGGTTTAAAAATTTGCAGATGACAACAAAATAGGTGTTGTAATGGACAGTTCAGAAGATTATCTCAGAGTGCAATGGGACCTTGATCAGATGGGCCAGTGGGCCAAGGAGTGGCAGATGGAGTTTAATTTAGATAAATGTGGGTATTGCATTTTGGTCAGGCAAACCAGGCCTGGATTTATAGAATTAATGGTGGGGCACTGGGGAGTGTTCCTGAACAAAGAAACCAAGGGGTGCAGGTGCATAATTCCTTGAAAATGGAGTCTCGGATAGATCGGATAGTGAAGATGTTTGGCACACTTGGCTTCATTGGACAGAACATTGAGTATAGGTGTTGGCGCATCACGTTCAGCTGGGCAGGACCACTTTTAGAATAATACAGCAATTCTGGTCTCCCTGCTAGAGAAAGGCTGTTGTTAATCTGACAGAGTGTAGAAAAGGTTTACAAGGATGTTGCCAGGTCTGGAGGGAAGCTGAATAAGCTGTTTTTTTTTTCCCTTGGAGCATTGGAGGCTGAAAGGTGACCTCATGGAGGTTCGGAAAATCATGAATAGGGTGAATAGCCAAGATCTTTTTTCTTAGGGTGGAGGTGTCTAAAACTAGAGGGTATAGGTTTCAGGTGAGGGGGAAAGATTTAAAAAGGACCTGAGGGATAATTTTTTCACAAAGAGGCTGTTGAATAAAGGGAACTATGGAGCTATGAGGGAGGAGCTGGCCAAAGTTCAATGGTGCAATACCTTAGCAGGGATGACCGTGGAGGAACCATGGCAGATATTTCTGTGTATAATGCAGAAGTTGCAGGATCAGTTCATTCCTAAAAGGAAGAAAGATCCCAGGAGGAGGCATGGGCGGCCGTGGCTGACGAGGGAAGTTAAGAAACATATAAAGTTAAAAGAGAAAAAGTATAACATAGCAAAGATAAGTGGGAAAACTGAGGACTGGGAAGCTTTTAAAGAGCAACAGAGGATTACTAAGAAGGAAATATGCAGAGGAAAAATGAGGTACGAAGGTAAACTGGCCAATAATATAAAGGAGGATAGTAAAAGCTTTTTTAGGTTATGTGCAAGGCAAAAAAATGGTTAGGACTAAAATTGGGCCCTTGAAGACAGAAACAGGGGAATATATTATGGGGAACAAAGAAAGAAGAATTAAATGGGTACTTCAGATCTGTGTTCACTGGGGAAGACATAAGCAATCTCCCTGAGGTAACAGTGGCTAAAGGACCTGAACTTAAGGGAATTTATATTTGCCAGGATTTGGTGTTGGAGAGACTGTTGGGTCTGAAGGTTGATAAGTCTCCGGGGCCTGATGGTCTACATCCCAGGGTACGGAAGGAGGTGGCTCGGGAAATCGTGGATGCGTTGGTGATTATTTTCCAGAGTTCGATAGATTCGGGGTCGGTTCCTGAGGATTGGAGGGTGGCTAATGTTATACCACTTTTTAAGAAAGGTGGGAGAGAGAAAGCAGGAAATTATAGACCAGTTAGTCTGACCTCAGGAAAGATGGGAAAGATGCTGGAGGTCTATTATAAAGGATGAAATTACGGCACATCTGGATAGTAGTAACAGGATAGGACAGACTCAGCATGGATTTATGAAGGGGAAATCATGCTTGACTAATCTTCTTGAATTTTTTGAGGATGTAACTCTGAAGATGGACGAGGGAGATCCAGTAGATGTAGTGTACCTGGACTTTCAGAAAGCTTTTGATAAAGTCCCAGACAGGAGATTAGTGAGTAAAATTAGGGCACATGGTATTGGGGGCAAAGTACTAGATTGGATTGAAAATTGGTTGGCTGATAGGAAACAAAGGGTAGTGATAAACGGCTTCATTTCGGAATGGCAGGCAGTGACAGTGGGGTACTGCAGGGATCCGTGCTGGGACCGCAGCTTTTTACAATATGTTAATGATATAGAAGATGGTATCAGCAATAACATTAGCAAATTTGCTGATGATACAAAGCTGGGTGGCAGGGTGAAATGTGATGAGGATGTTAGGAGATTACAGGGTGACCTGGACAAGTTAGGTGAGTGGGCAGATGCATGGCAGATGCAGTTTAATGTGGATAAATGTATGGTTATCCACTTTGGTGGCAAGAACAGGAAGGCAGATTACTACCTCAATGGAATCAATTTAGGTAAAGGGGCAGTACAGCGAGATCTGGGTGTTCTTGTACACCAGTCAATGAAGGCAAGCATGCAGGTACAGCAGGTAGTGAAGAAGGCTAATAGCATGCTGGCCTTCATAACAAGAGGAAGTGAGTATAGAAGCAAAGAGGTGCTTCTGCAGCTGTACAGGGCCCTGGTGAGACCACACCTGGAGTACTGTGTGCAGTTCTGGTCTCCACATTTGAGGAAAGACATTCTGGCTATTGAGGGAGTGCAGTGTAGGTTCACGAGGTCAATTCCTGGAATGGTGGGATTACCTTACACTGAAAGACTGAAGCGACTAGGCTTGTATACCCTTGAATTTAGAAGACTGAGGGGGGATCTGATTGAGACATATAAGATTATGAAAGGATTGGACACTCTGGCAGCAGGAAACATGTTTCCGCTGATGGGTGAGTGCCGAACCAGAGGACACAACTTAAAAATACGGGGTAGACCATTTAGGACAGAGATGAGGAAAAACATCTTCACCCAGAGAATGGTGGCTGTGTGGAATGCTCTGCCCCTGAGGGCAGTGGAGGCCTAGTCTCTGGATTCATTTAAGAAAGAGTTGGATAGAGCTCTCAAAGATAGTGGAATCAAGGGTTATGGAGATAAGGCAGGAAGAGGATACTGATTAGGAATGATCAGCCATGATCATATTGAATGACGGTGCAGGCTCGAAGGGCTGAATGGCCTACTCCTGCACCTATTGTCTATTGTTGCACTACAACTTGGTGTTGTGTGACTTCTGACTTCAATGATATCTGTACATATACACCCAGGTCCCTCTGTTCCTGAACTCCATTTTGAATTGTGCAGTATATATCAATGACTCGGATGAAGGGACTGAATATATATGGTGGTTCAGTTTAGTGATGGCATAACAATAGTAGACAACTAAGTTAAAAGAAGTTTGAATATCTGCACTGGGATATTAATGGGTTGTGAGCAAATGAACGCTTGGCTGATGGAGTATAATGTGGGAATGTGTGAACTTGACCAGTTTAGTAGGAAGAATTGAAAAGCAGTATATTTAAATTGATAGTTTGCAGAACCCTCAAACACAGATGGATCTAAGTACACGAACCACAAAAAGGAGACCAATACCGTCTGTGTAGAATTTGCTAGTACTATGGGAGAGGGTTTAAACAAGCTTGTAAGGGTACAGAAATCTGAGAGATCAAACTGGTTCTGGGAAATGGAAAAGTAACAGAAGTGGATTTCGGCAAAGTAAATATTAACATGAAGTTGTCAAACTGTCGATAATATATTAAAAAGGCAGAATCAAAGACATACTATCTGAACACAGTATTCATGGGGAATTGACAGCACAGATGGAAGAAAACTGATGTCTCCATAACTGCAATTGTAGCACTTGACTTCAAGGTGACCAGGTCTGCAGACTAAACATTCAAGGGGATTTGACATTTAGAAAGGACTGCCAAAATGAAAAGGAGATGGTAGTTCGCTCCTAACAAAGAATGGTACCAATATATTAATGAGAGAACATTCTTACATTGGAAGAAGTTGTTGAAAAATCTGGGTAGAGTTCAGATAGCAAAGAGCAACAACTGTTGATAGGAATTGTGTACAAGGCACCTACTGTTGTTGTTAACATAAGGCAAGGTATAAATCAGGAAACTGGAGGTGCATGTAACAAGTGATGCAGTAATCATGGGTGTTTTAAATGTGCATAGAGTTCTTGGCATGGGTACAAGATGATTTTCTAGAGTAGTATGTTGAGGAATAACTGGGGAACAATCTTCTTTAGATCTAGCATTGTGCAATGAGAAAGGACTAATAACCTTGTAAATGAATCTTAAGAGAAGAATGACCACAAAATGACAGAAACTTAAATTTGAAAATGATTTAGTTCACTCAAAACTATGGTTTTAAATCTAAACAAAGGAAATTGTGAAGGTATAAGGGGAAACTTGGCTGTGGTCATCTGGGAAAACACTAAAGTGTGTGATTATAGACAGACAATTGTTAGTCTGTAAAAAATTAATATAGCTTACAACAAACATACATTTGTCAGGCACAAAGGCTAACAAAGGAAATTCAACATTTTGTTAGATCAAAGAAGGGTTTATCAAGTTTCTAAACAAGTTATATCCTTAAGAATTGGGAGCATTTTAGCATTGGGCAAAGAGGAAACACAAAATTGATAAAGAAAGAATAGAACATGACTATAAACATTGACTGTAAAAGCTTTATAGCCATGTATAAACGAAGTGGTTAGCAAAGGTAGATGTAGTGCCGTTACAGGAAAAGACAGGAGAATGTTAAATGACAAAGGGCATCATTTGTCTTTGTCTTCACCAAGGAAGATGCAAGGTATCTCCCAGAAATCTAGATCTAAGGGACTAGTAGGAAAATAGGAACTGAACAAAATTTGTATTGGAGACACTAATGGGACTAAAAGTTAACATCTGTGTCGAAAGAGGTGGTTGTCGAGATAGTAGATGCAGTATTCTTGAATTTTCAGAAGGCTTTTGATAAGGTCCCACACAGGAAATGAGAAAGTGGGCTTCTATTACATTGGATAGGGAGGGAATACGTTAGCATGGATTCAGGATTGCTCTCCTTACCAAATAATAAATTCGTCTTAGGTGATGAAGTGCAGCAGATACTCAACAGATTAATTTCTGGGATGGTCAGGCTGTACTGAGGAAGATGGAGGAGACTGGACTTGTAGTCTCGTGTTCACAAGTATGAGAGGTGGTCTCATGGAATTTGAGAAATTTGAGGGCGGCACGGTGGCACAGTGGTTAGCACTGCTGCCTCACAGCGCCAGAGACCAGGGTTCATTTCCAGCCTCAGGCGACTGTCTGTGTGGAGTTTGCACGTTCTCCCCGTGTCTGCGTGGGTTTCCTCCGGGTGCTCCGGTTTCCTCCCACAGTCCAAGGATGTGCAGGTCAGGTGAATTGGCTATGCTAAATTGCCCGTAGTGTTAGGTAAGTGGTATGGGTGGGTTGCGCTTCGGCGGGGCGGTGTGGACTTGTTGGGCCGAAGGGTCTGTTTCCACACTGTAAGTAATCTAATCTAATCTAAAAAGGGCTCAACAGGGTAGATGCAGAATGCATGTTTAACCCATAGCTAAAGGGTCTCGGACAGATTTAGGGTAAGGCACTAGCTATTTAGGATTGAAGTGATGAAGGATTTCTTCACTTGGAGGATTGTAAATCTTTGGAATTTGTTTTTCCTGGAGGGAGGATGAAGCAATCATTATGTTCAAGAGAGAAAGTGACAGATTTCTCAACAGTGATGCCACCAAGGAATATGGAGATAGTTTCGGAAAGTGACATTGAAGTAGATGATTAATTGTGATCCAGAAATGGCAGAGCTCAAATGGCGTACTCCTGCTTGTATGAATTAAGCAGCTCCACAGCAAGTGAATAGGAAAGGGGCAAATGGAATTGTTGTCAATTATTGTAAGGGGAACAGAATATAAATTAAGGATTCTGGATTAGCACAGCAGTTCAGACAGCATCCAAGGAGCAGCGAGGTCGACCTCGCTGCTCCTTGGATGCTGCCTGAACTGCTGTGCTCTTCCAGCACCACTCATCCAGAATCTGGTTTCCAGCATCTGCAGTTATTGTTTTTACCTTATAAATTAAGGCTATTTTGCCACAATTGTACACGGCATTGGCAAGTCGGCATCTGGAGTGCTGTATAGTTTCCTTATTTGAGAAAGGACATAGATACATTTAAAAGTCAGTCAGAGAAGGTTTACATGAGTGATTCCTGGGATGAGATGGAAGGAGGAAGCAGCTGCCTGGCAAAGAAAAAGTTTGGAAGGGCTGAATTTGTGACCATTGGGGATTAGAAAAATGACTGATCTTTATCGAAAATATCCTGAGGTGGCTTCAGGGTGGGTGCTGAAGTGAGACAAAAAAAACTTATAAACTTTGTGCCCTGCAAGTGCTCTCCAATTTATGACAATGATAAGAATTCTTTCACTAATCCTCTCGTATTGTTCCCGAGTGCAGAATATTTTTAGGGCAAGTGACTGTGAACACTCAAAATGCCTGAAACATCCCAAGGATGGTGTACTTTTTGAATCAGTATCAGATATCCTAAATGATTGCCTGTGTTTATATAAACCACAACCTGGCTTCCCAATAATTAGTTTTTAGGCCCTATGACCTGCTTCCCTGTTAGCTATACTTTACCAAATGTTTGATTATCAAACATGACATTCAGATTTTCCTTGAGCTCTCTACCAGCTATTGATTTAATCTATTCATTTCTTTAAATCATCTTTGTTTGTTAACTGAAATTATCATAGCATCCAACTTTTGCTATTTTATTCTCTCTACCCTTTCTTCAGCTGCTACAAATATGCTTTTCATTTAAGAACTGAATAAGTCCACATGTCAATTGCCTGAGCTTTCCTACGTTGTGGTTGTAGCTTGTTGCTTGCACTGTGAAAGGGACACTCGATCCTGAAATGAGAGAACAAGTCTGGGTACCAATGCACTGAGACCATTGCTTAGCTTTGGCTTCTCTGTTGTGCTTTATTTTTCTAATTACATTTCAGATGGTATTCTAACTGACAAAAGGAATACATATCAATGTAACTGACCATATACAATACCGAACAAAAGTAATTGCCAAATAGACTCATTGCAGACACTTCCAGCAAAAATTCATCCGCGAGGCTCTGACTGAGCAAGTTATTTTACACATTTTCTCAGGTATACAAACAGGCAACTGTTGTTGAGAATTAGCTATAAATCCCCAGAGCTGATGAAACACCTAGCTCTATTAGACTTCCACTTTGCTGTCCACAATGATTGCAGTCGGAAGATAATATTGAGGTGTGTCCACTGTAAGTGGTGGGGCAGAGAAAGGAAATAGAAACACCACCCATCAGAAATCAGTTAACCCCAATTTGACTGAGGACTTTCTTCGTCTATATCAAACAATGGGGTTAAATTCGTATTCAAAGAAAGACGACCTGTTCCATTTATTTTTTTTTGTTGCTTTGTCAGAATCAATCACAAATAGATTAGAGGACCCCCATTAAAGTATTCCACAATGGATCCTTACATTCGTTTCATCTCATCCACACCAGCTGCAATTAAATCTGTAATGACTTGACTTTCCGTTTCTTCACCTTTTTTACTTTTGCCTTCCTGGACTGAGCAGATAGTGAGGAAGCCACAGGTGTTTGTTCTGATATGCTCAATGGAGTAAGGTCAGCTGCAGGAAGTGATATCACCCCTTCAGAAATGCTGAAAGTAATACAGAAAGTTCCATCAGGTTCAATTATAGTACAAAACGACTGCTTCAGACAAACATCCTCTATTCTGCACCAGACTCAGCTAAATTTATTTAATCTTTTTAAACGGCTTCAACTTATTTCACCACCCACTTACATGTGCATCTGAACCCCTAACATTGGGCTCTGCAACTCTGAAAATTTTCTATTTAATCTACTCTTCCCCTCAGTATGCTTCCTCTAAAGATATAACTTCATTAAAACCGACATGAGATTTCATCTGGTCGGTTTCTGTTTTCTAAACTTTTACACTGCTGAGTTTCATTTTGGTGTCACATACAACATTTTATATTGATCCCATTTTCCAAAAAACAGAGGTTTAGTTATGAAGACAGATTGGGCAGACTGGGATTTTTCTTGGTGCAGAGGAAATGGAGAGTGGACGCGATTGACAATATTTAAAATAAGGGCCAACAACACGATAAACAGGAGGTAACCTTTCCCCTTGCTGAAGGGATCAATGACCAGGAGGCATCGATTTAAGGGAAGGTTTAGAGGAAATGTGAGGAAAAATTCTTTTTTCACCCAGAGGATGGTGGGAATCTGAAAGCCCCTGGGAGGCAGAAATCTTCAACACTGAAAACACATTTTTAAATGTCCTTGTAATGCCAAGGCAAACAATGCTCTGGCCCAAGTGCTGGAAAATGGGATTCGAATAGTTGAATGGTTGTTTTTGACTGTCACAGATTCAATGTGCCGAAAGGGTTTTTCTATGGTATAAAGCTCTATAAGAACTTATATCGTGTGTAAGAACTAACATCATGGAATAATCACCTTGAGGAGGTAGTTACTTGAGATTCTACAGGGAGTAAGGAATTTTACCTTTCTCTACTTTGCTCAGTCTCTTTGTCTCCAGGCTGCTTTTCAAACATAGCAACAAAAAACCCATTGGTCAAGGTGTCACTGGGTGTTGCACGGATACAGCAGGTCCCTTCTGGGAATGTGTCCAGACCCCGTAAAGGCCATGATGGCATCAGATTGACCAATCTATGCGGGGGGAAAAACAGGAACATGTCAAACTCAAAAAAAATCCTATAACAGTAATTTTCAGCTGCTTGTTCTCACGTTGCTACCTTCCTAGTCCTTACATTTCCCTCCTAGAGAGGCACCAATGCTCATTAGAATCTGGTCTCACTGGCAGTTTTCATGCATCTCAGGAAGAGTCATCCATTGTCCGTGAATGACTAGGTACAATTGATGGATAATTCAAATATGGAAGCAATCACAGCCAAGTCTTGCCCCAATTCAACAGAGTCATGAATGAGAACATTGATCTCCCTCCAGGAGATCAATTAGCAAATCCCAGCTAAGGTCAGCTACCTTAACACACACCCAAGAATCTTGAACTAGTTGCTCCTGACCTTTTAGAGGTTCAGTGCAATATAATTACATTACTGAAGTTGCATTAAATGATAAAACCAAACTATGGACTTGCTGACAAGTTGCAATTAAATACAGTTCCATTTTCATGAAATCATATTTTAATTTCTGCTATTATACAAACTTTTCAGTTTTTAGTCACTCAAGAAATAAAAGCAGGACAAACCATTCACCAAGCTCATGGTTTATCTCAATTCCAGATTCTGTCATTCACTTCAAACCCAAAAGATCCAATGACCTCTGAGTTGAATATCCATGAATCTGTAACATTTACAGTTCTGAGTAAAAATTTTCAAAAAGAGTCACAACCCAAGTGAGTATATCTCTTTAAATCTCCACATTAAATGGTTGAGCTCAGAAATTAAAGCTGGTGTTCCTAGAGAATTTGCTCACCACTAGGTATGGCCCCTTGATCCCACCGCAGTTTACTAAAGGAGCAGCACTGTCAGAATTGCAATTTTTCAAGGTTTTCCTCACAGAATGTGAACAACCTGCTTCATGGTGATTTTCCACTGGAGGAGGGTCAGCTGGCCCTCTGAGCACCGCTCCAACACGGCTGCCATCTCTCTTTACTGTTCGTGTCAGGCAGTTTCCATTCTCTGCAGTGGCCTGATGCCTCTAACTGGGTGTCAAGCGTGTTTCCTTTCCAATGGGGGTGCTTGCATTCAATCATTAGCACGTACCGTGGTAGGACTTAGAAGCATTAGGTTTCTCTTTTCTTTTGAAATCCTGCAAATTTATTTAATTTTTTCCAATGAAACTATCAAATCTTATTCATCTTAATTTCATGCAAACATCTCAAAATGCTACATTCATCGGATTCTTCTATTTAGCCAGTAAGTTGCAGTCTTGAACATAACTATCATAAAATCATAGAATCCCTACAGTGTGAAAACAGACCCTTCAGCCCAACAGGTCCACATCGACCCTCCGAAGATTAACCCACACAGACCCACTCCCCACTACTCTACATTTACCCCTGATTAATGCATCTAATCTGCACATCCCTGAACACTATGAGCAATTCAGCATAGCCCATTCCCCTAACCTGCACATCTTTGGATTGTGGGAGGAAACCAGAGGAAACCCATACAGACATAGGGAGAAAACGTGCAAACTCCACACAGACAGTCACTTGAGGCTGGACTCGAACCTGGGTCCCTGGCGCTGTGAGGCAACAGTGCTAACCCCTGAGCCACCATGTCACAGAAGGACATTTGACACATTGATTATCCAATCGTTTCTCCAATAATAGTTGCAAAGAACTAAGGCAAAAAAAACAACTGACTTAAGACAGGGGCATGAGAGGCCATTACAATTAGAATAAGTAGCGCTCCTGGTACACTTCCAAAACGAGCTGAGGAACACATTTACAGAAGCTACCCAGACTTATATATTAGTCTCTGTACTTTCTCTAACACTGAACTGCATTCTGTCCTATTTGGAGAAAGCGAGGACTGCAGATGCTGGAGCTCAGAGTCAAGAGTGCGGTGCTGGAAAAGCACAGCAGGTCAGGCAGAATCTGAGGAGGAGAGTGGACATTTCAGGCATATTTCTGAATGAAGAATATAACTGCTCATGACATGACTTTAATCTTTCCCAGAAATTCTCTCAGAGCAAGTCACTGTCTTGAACGTCTCATGGAAGATCATGGGGTGTCTACCTGATTCGGTTGCCATGTCGCTTTAGTATCTCCTTGACAACATCCTCATTCTCTTCACAATGTATTGAACATGTCGAGTAAATGACCCGTTCCACGTTTGGAAAGCTCAGGGCAAGGCTGAGGGCTTTGTACTGGAAACTTGCAAGTGCCTGTAGGCGTTGTGCGGATGATGACTCCTCGTCTGTGAACTGGTTCAAGCGGTTAACAATTCCTTGTTTTAGAGGGACAAAAAAGTAATGAAAAGACTCAGTGCGTGAGGACAAAATTAATTCCTAATGACAGAGTTATTCAGAGTACCTCAGGTTGTGCAGCAGTTTAAGAGATCAATATTTCAAAGATTTATGCTTATAGAAAACAATCTAATAATAACAGTTCTGACGAAGGGTCACATAACACAACAGGTTAACTCTGTTGTTCTCTGTACATACGCTGCCAGACCTGCTGAGTGTCTTCAGCAGTTACTGTTTTTGCTTCAGATTACCAGCACCTGCTGTTTTGTTTTTATGAACTAATAGTGATGAACTACTTTTACCAGTTTTCTCTTCTCCTTACAACACCAACTCAGGTCCACCATCCAAAACATTTTGTTTCCGGTAGAGAGATGTCAATGGGTAGAGGGAGCTAGAGTATTAACTCTCTTCTTGCTGTCAAGCATCTCAAGGACTCCCTGCTCAAAACATTTCTTTGGTCTAAAACATTTCCCATTCCCATACTGTGTCAAACTCCCTCTTGAAAAATGCTTCACAGGCGAGGGCTCACAATCTTAAGGGGTAGCCATTTCGGATCAAGCTAAGGAGAAACACTTTCACCCAGAGAGTGGTAAGCCTGTAGAATTCAAAACCACAGAAAGCAGTTTTTATGGAGTTGGATATAGTTCTCAGGGCTAAATAGGATCAAATTGTATAGGGACAAAGTGGGAACAGGGTACTGAACTGGATAATTAGCCATGATTATATTGAACAGGGCCGAAGGGCCTACTCCTCCTGTTTTCTAAGCTCCTATGGATCAGAATGCAAGCTGCGAGCACCGTGAAATCTTTCTGTTTTATGAAGATATACGGATTTATCCATTTGCTCTTTAGCCTTTGAAGCCACAAAGCTGCGAGCCAAGGTGACAATCTCCCAGTCTTCCAACACTGGACGAACCTACTTTGAACCACACAGTCCAAAACTGAAGGCCCAGTAATTGTGAAGAATCATTTCTAGATACGGAAAGACTTTCCAAATGCAGCCAGACCTTTCAGAATGTTGTCTCTTTCAGTTTTGGACTGGATTAACTGAAATCTGACTACTGAGATAGAGAAGGGGAAATTGTTCAAATACTCCTTCCGATCCCATTCCCAACTGCAGCACAACAGAATCCAAAAGATTAACTGCATCAAAGCTTCCTCTCTTCCCCTCCCCAGGATAGAAAACCACACTCTCAGGCAGCCGGCTGTAAAAGGAGGGTCTCCTCACCAGAGCCACTGCATGATGGGTCCACTAGAACATAATTCACATCCTGGTACTTGGGGTCGCTGGGATCCACAAGCGTGAAGTCCTGATTGGCCAGTTCATGACATGTAACTCCAGCCCTCAACAGCAGCGTGCCCATTGTCGCCAGGCGTTTGGTGTCAAGATCAAAAGCAAAGAGTTTCCTTAAAAAGATGAAAGTAGTAACCTCTGATATTTCCAGAGCAGACACAACAGATGAAGACATGTAATTGACGCAGTTTGTAAACCAGAATGTAATGGGTGTATACGTCTAAATGGCCCATATCGTAAGGCATTTACCAAATTACACCCTCCCTCTCACTTTTTTAATGGTGTTAATTACCTGCTCCCAGCTCTTTGTTTCAAACCGAAATTCCACATTTATTCCAACTTGCAGCTTTCTATGTCACATGGAATGGAAATCAAATCAGGTGGAAGAGAATGGACTGAGAAGGAAGGAACCACTGAAAGAATAGTTGCTGAATAAACCATAAAACTCTAAAAAGTGAGGGATATAGGGAACAGAGACACATACTGAAGATGATCAATGCAAGATGGCAGTGGTGGACACTACACAATCATACATGCGCAAATGGAAAACAGATAAAAACTAGAACATTCATGTGCTTATTTTTATACAATTCAAACCATTCCCTTGTACGTCTGTGTTTAGAAAGAAGGGCCAGTGGTATTTTGGGTTTTTAAATCAGGACACAGAATAGGAGAGTAAAGCAGCAGTGATAAATTTGCAGCAGTGGTTAGACTACAGGTAGAATGCAGTGCATAGTTTTCAATGTCAATTGACCCTCAATTTAAAATTGCTAATGACAGAGGCTGGAGAGACGCTAAGAGAAATGTCTTAATATGAGGATTATTGGGAAATAACAAGTGATTACAACAGTGTCTAAGTGAATATTGGATAAATATTTTAAGCTAAGGATAAGTTGGAGCTCAGTGAAGAAACCCTTGGATTGGGAGAGCCAGAAGATGAAGCAGCTGGCATCCAGTATTGTATACACAAATGGGTTTTCAACCTTTTATTTCATAAATACTTTCTATTTGCTATTTTCATGCTAATTGTACAAGCACAATATTTAAAAAGTTACTCTAAATCCTGTAGACCTGATGTATGTCTCTCTCCCTTTCTCCAGAGTTCCATGGAATGTCCACTTTGTTCCGAATTCTGCTTTTCCCCATAATGCTTTCACAGCTTGATCCAGGCTGCCCCTCATCCCAACAGGGATTGTTCCAGTGATATTCTCAGCAGTGGAGTGTCACTGCTAGCAGGAGTGTTTCAGTTTGAAATGAGATTGCTTTAAATAGTAATGGATTATAATAGAGCTGTTTCTGTGAAAGAGTTGCCTGAGACAACAGATCCAGCTCTAATGGGAGCAGCAAGTTGGCTTTTGCAAAAATGAATCATTTTCCCCAAGTATCCATCTTTTTCTTGGGCACATACAGCAAGTCCATGACTTACCCTTTATTACGGAGAATAGCAGCAAGGTGGCTGGTCTTGTTCCCAGGAGCTGCACATGCATCAATCACGTGAGAACCTGCTGGAGGGCTCAAGAGATATGCTGGTAAACAGCTGGCCTAGAAAGAAGAGAAGAGACATTCATTGTACACACGTCAAATCTGCTCAGGAAACCTGACTACAGTGAATTGATTCACTAGGCATGCCCCATACCACAGCATCAGCTTCTCTGGGAGATACTAAAGCTGGAGTCCACCATGAATGAAGCAAAGGCAAGCTTCATAGGATCAGAATGGAGAATATTGCTTACATTACAAGGTACTATATCTAAATACACGTAGCATTTGCAAAAAGGTTGTTGATTTAAAAGGCACATATTAGGGCAAATTGATAAGATTTAATTTTCATTATAGAGATGTGGCTCCAGGGTGAAGAATTGAAGGGTCAAACTATAGAATCTGTTTGGGTGGAACTAAGAAACAGGAAGAGGCAACAAACAAGGGACGGGTTCGTTTCACTGCCACCAAATGGAAGTGGAAATGATGGGCATGGTATACTTCAGGGAGTTAGAGATGTATCTGACATGGTAATCCAGTAATTAACAGGCAATTTACATTTACATATAAAACAAAAGAATTGCAGATGCTAGAGATATGAAACAAAATACAGAAATTGCTGGAGAAACTCACCGGTTTTGCAGGATCTATGGACAGAAAACAGAGTCAATGATTCGAGGCCAGAGACCTTTCTTCAGAAGTTCTGGGACTTTATTATTTGGAACGGAAGGGAAGCCAAGAATAATAAAGCTGTTGTAGTTTTTTTTTTGAAGGTATTACTTGTAGAATTGATAAGGGAGAATCAGCAGATGGAGTGCATTTGGATGTTCAGAAGACTTTTGATAAGATTGTGCAGGAGCTTAGTGAAAAAACAATATAGCACAAAGGATTGGAGGTAACATACTATTACAGATTTGGAACTGGTTAACAGACAAATTGCTGATACACAACATATGAAAATTTGAGTTAGAAGAAAGATACAAGGATAATTCAAAAACATGGTCAATGGAGTATGATGGAAATAAGTGTGAATTATACATTTTAATAGAAAAACAACAGGAAGGCAGAATACTGTTTAAATGGTGAGAGGTTGAGAACTACAGCTGTCCAAAGGGACCTTGTCCAACGGTCACTAAAAGTTGCTGCAAGAAATTAACAAGATAAAAAACAACGAGAGAGAGTAGGGCCCCATAAAGATCAAACAGTTTGTCTTTGTGTTGAACCTCAGGAGGTGGGAGGGATATCAAATGAATATTTTGCATCAGCTTTTACTGTGGAGGAAGAAATGATGGCGAGAGAACGCAGGAAAATAAATACTGATGTTTTGAAAACAGTTCCCATTACAGAAGAGGAAGTGCTGGAGGTCTTAGAGAATAAAAAAGGTGGGTAAATCTCCAGGACTTGATCTAGTGTAGCCCAGGTGCGGGGCCCCTTGAGGAAATATTTCTGAGCGAGGTGCTGGATAACTGGAGAGTGGCTAATGTTGTGCCTTTGTTTAAGAAGGGATGTAAGGAGAAGTCTGAATTATAGAACTATAATTGGAAGTGATTCTGAAAGATAGAATTTGTATGCATTTGGAGAGGCAAGGAATGATTAGGGATAGTCATCATGGTTTTGTGCATGGGAAATAGTGTCTCACAAACTTGATTGAGCTTTTTAAGGAAGTAACCAAGAAGACTGAGGAGGGCAGAGCAGCAGACATCATTTACTTGGAGCTTAGTAAAGCCTTTGAAAAGGTTACACATGGTTGACTAATTAGTAAAGTTGGATCACATGGGATTCAGTGAGCTTGCCAATTGGATACAAAATTGGCTAAACAACAGGAGACAGAGTGATGGTGGAGGGTTGTTTTTCAGACTAGAGACCTGTGACTAGCAGTGTTCCATAGGGATCAGTGCTGGGTCCACTTTTGTTTGTCATTTATATAAATGATTTAGTGGAGAATATTGAAAACGTATTTAGAAAGTTTGCAGATGACATCAAGATTGGTGATATTGTGCACAGTGAAGAAGATTATCTAAGATTGCAAAGAGATCTTAATCAATTGGGTCAATGGGCTGAGGAGCGGCAAATGGAGTTTAAATTGGAGAAATGTGAGGTATTACATTTTGGTAAAACAAACAAAGACAAGACCTATACAATTAAAAGTAGGGTCTTGGTCAGTGTTGGAGAACAAACAGACCTGGGGTATCAGTACATTTTTCTTTGAAGTTAGCACTACACAGAGGTAAGATGGTTAAGGCTGCGTTTAGTATGCTTGCCTTTGTTGTTCAGACCTTTGAATGTAGGAGTTGGGACATTGTGTTGAGATTGTACAAGATGTTGGTGAGGCCTCTTCTGGACTACTTTGTCCAGTTCTGGTTTCCCTATTATTAAGCTGCTGAGGGGTCAGAATAGATTTACCAGAATGATGCCGGGACTGGAGGGCTTGAATTATAAGGACAGGCTGGATAGGCTGGAACTTTTTCGCTGAAGCATGAATGTTCAGGGATGACCTTATGGAGGTTTATAAAATCAGGAGGGATATAGATAAAGTGAATGGCAGGTGTCTATTCTGTAGGGTGGGGGATTTCAAGACTAGGGGGCATATCTTTAAAGGTGAAAGACGTTAGATTTAAAAAAGGCAAGACAGGCAATTTGTTTCTACACAGTGATTCCACAGTGTGTGGAATGAACTTCCAGAAGAAGTGGTGGATGTAGCTACAGTTATATTTAAAGATATTTAAATCAGTACATGAATAGGAAATGTTTGGAGGGATATGGGCCAAGCACAGGTAGGTGGGAGAAGTTTAGTTCGGAACTATGGTTAGCATAGACTAGTTGGACTGAAGGGTCTGCTTCCGTGCTGTATGACTAGGACTCTAAATGGTGCAGGGGCCTTCATGAGGAGATTTGAGTTCAGAAATAAAGGTGTCTTGCTGCAATTGTATAGAGCCTTGGTGAGACCATGTGGAGTATTCTGCAGTTTGATCTCCTTATTTAAAGAAGGATATATTTGGAATTGAGTGAGTACGACCAAGGTTCATCTGACCAATATTTAGGATGGTTCGGCTGTCTTCTAAGGAGAGATTGAGGAAACTGGATCTGCATTCTCTGGAGTTTTGAAGAAGAAGGTGATCGCATTGAAATTTGCAAACTTCTGACGGGGCTCAATAGGTTGGATGTAGAGAGAATACTTCCCAAGATTCGTGACTCTAGAAGAGAGCTTATAATCTAAGAATAAGTGGTCAGCCATATTAGACTGAGGTGAGGAAGAATGTCTTCACTCAGAGGTCAAAGATCTTTGGAACTGTCTCCCCCAGAAGGTGCTGGAAGATCAGTGAGCATGTTCACATGGATTTCTGGAGACTAATGACTTTAAGTAATATAGAGATAGTACAGAAAAATACTATGATTTAACTAATTGAGAGAGCAAGCTCAAAGGACTAGAAGAACTACTGCTGCTCCTATAAGCAGTATTGATTATTTTGAATATGCTGTCAGCTTTACATGATTATACCATTAGCAACACAGGAACAGCTAATGCTTAAATTAATCTTTGCAAAATACCAACAAGAAAGTTTTACACTGTTTTTCCTATCAGGCCAGCTCATTTATAGATGGCTAACCATTTAATAAAACATCAAGCAAATCTGTGTGCCAGAACAACTCCTCCCTTACTCTGACAAGTTCAGCAGAACTAATCATGCTGTACCACTGAATCTCAAGGAAACATTTAAACTAATTCTTCGACCCCCAAAGTCTGAAGCAAAACTGCAGAATATTCACTGCTACTTTTCGCCACATTATTCACCTTTTCTTAACAGGTGCATTTTATCTCCTCAAACTAATAAAAATACAAAAGCTCTTCATAAAATACCTCAGGGTTCCAGTGAAACTCTTGTAGTCAGTCCAAAATCCCCCAAATGGAGCATTGATCAAGCATGGTCCTGCTTACCTTATCCTGCAGAATGATATGCCCGGCTGTGTACAAGAAATGTTCATGAAGATCTGTCTTTGGATGAAAAGCCAGCAATTCCGAGAGGTGAAGGTCACTGATGAATTGTTTCCGATCGATCTGCCTCAGATCAGCTATACTGTGAGAAAGAGAGTTTAGATGCAAGGATACTAGGAACATTGAACATAAATTTGAGTTAATACTTGATTGGCAAATATTGAAGCTTGATGACTTGGAACAAACTTGTATGAAAATTAATCTAGTTAATCGATTCACAAGAGACATAAATGTCCTGTATGTAATCGCTAAAAGAATTTTTTCAGTAAGTGACGTCTCAAGCAAACAAAGGACAGGCTCATTGAGTCAAGTACCTAAACCCTCAGTACATCTTTGACAAGTTCCATATGAAAAGCAGCTAAACACGAACAACCTGGGTAAACGTGAGAGTGAATAAACATAAAAAAAACTAATGACAAGAGAGGGTGTCTGTATTGAGTAGAGTGTCCCAGGGATCAGCACCGTATTTGAATACACAACAGTAACTGGTCATCAGATCATTATACTAAAAAAAGGTGGGCAGTCATGTCTGAAAAAGCAGAGATAAGACACAAGAAAAACCTTAAATTAAAAATAGGGGGAGCTACAACAAATGCAATCCAGTACAATAGGTGCATGGTGATAGTTACAGGAAAAAGAAATACAAGACAACTGCACCATTTACTGCTCTGGCTAGAGAAGAATGGAAGAGATTGCGAAGGATAGACTCTATACTGAAAAGTCACTACAGACAGTAAATCACAAAGTCAGAATGGTGAGCTATATTGTCAAACCAGCAAAGCATAACACCCCCACCCTCAGTGCTGCAGTGTGGCCTCTGACTGATAGTCCAGGGACTGACAACTTGCCCATTCTACATAAAACCCTTTGAAATAATTTCATGCTTGGCACTGGTGTATCAAATCAAGCATACCTGGTGGCCTGCCCTAGATAAGTATAACCCTCACGTTTGAAGTAATCAATCACATCTTCAGTGTTGCTCTTCAGTAGGTTCACTCGAACGTAGCGAGGCAGCTGATAAGCTGGGAAGAAAGACAGTTCAGGGAGATCACAGAATTGCAGCAGTCAATATGAACACATACCAACATAACATGGAGCAATCAGAAAATGCAAGATGCTAAGGAATCTGGGCAAAAAGGCTGTGGATTTACCACGGTTAAAGATCGCAGGGCTAAATACGATCATCCATGACATTCCGAGGAAACAAAGGGGAATGCACATCTAACTGTAGCGGCCACAAACTGTGACATAGAGAAGTGCAGTGCCGGTGAGGCAAGGGTGTGTATGTGTATGGTGGACCGTGATGTAACTCATTAAGAGTTTGAGCAATCTCTCTATCGCTGGGCAGTAATATGCAACATATGACAGTGCTCCTAACTGGGGAATTCCTGCAGTGGAGCTGAAGTGTTGCCACGAAGCAGTCCATGCAGTACATTCAAGGATTTCAAAGCAGGGCCTCACAAAAAGATGCAGTGGCTCCCAAATCTGAAATGGATGAATTTTTTGCAAAGCCGAATTGGACAGCTGAATTGCTGAGCACCCAAACAAGGCCAGTTTTAAATTCAGAAACAAAAGCAGAAATTGCTGGAAAAGCTCAGTGGGTCCAGTAGCATCTGTGGAGAGAAATCAGAGTTAACATTTCAGGTCAAGTGACCCTTCCTCAGAATATTTATATTATCGAGTACAACTCTGATAAATATCCCAAGGTGAAAGAAATTTTTGACACAAATAAAGCATAGAAAAAATTCAAGTTGAGCCTTGTGTTTTAGTTTCCATCGTTGTCAGACACCAGGTAGATGAAACTTGAAATTTCTTGCTTTTAGCAATTCTTACAAAAGTCTCTGTGATGGGTCCCCGGGTGCAGAAGGGTTTTTTTTGTGGGAAAGGGAAGTAAACATTATTCTTGAGCTTGGGAAGTTAAGAAGAATAGAATAATAATAAAAAAGTACATAGCAGCAGACAATTTCACTCTGACTGAAGTGTAGACACGGTGGTTTCCTTGAAAATATTAGAATAAATTTAAAAAGGGATTCAGCAACAATTCCCATTGAATGCAAAATTGATACGAAGCTAGTGCAGGTATTTACACGAGAAAAGATCGAGGATCCATATTGCAGCTTTAAAACAGATGGTGCAGAACTGAAAACCCTCCAGATTGAGATGGATGTACAGCAGCCGGCAGCAATTGGACTATTTTACAAAGAAAGGAGCAAGCTCTCAGGAACTGTTGGCCAGACTACAAAAAGGAGCCCTGTTCTTTCACGTGCAAAGAAAAGGAATGGGAATATGTTGTCATTTTGCATATTTCGTTTTTTTAATTTAAGAGAAAGGGAATCTGACCACCTAATAAGGTCTGAATGGATGCCTACGACCTAATGGTATGAAGGAAAAGTGACAGATATATTAAGGAAAGAATGAATTGAGTACAGATTAGTTGTATAAATATGGGGAGCTAGTAATCAAAGGGTGAGTGTTTTATGGAGTGTGGTTAAGTGAAATAAGGCTCTCACTAAAAAGCTTGCATTTGGATTTATTAAAAGGAAATCATACTTAACAAATCTACTGGAATTCTTCAAGGATGTAACTATAGAATATAGAACATTACAGTGCAGTACAGGCCCTTCAGCCCTCAATGTTGCGCCAACCTGTGAAATTAATCTGATTCCCGTCTAACCTACACAGTTCCATTATTATCCATATGTCCAATGCCCATTTAAATGCCCTTATCATCAGTGAGTCTACTACTGTTGCAGGCAGGTCTTTCCACGACCCTACTACTCTGAGTAAAGAAACTACTACTGGTATCTGTCCTATATCTATCACTCCTCAATTTAAAGCTACGTCTCCTCGTGTTAGCCTTCACCATCTGAAGAAAAAGGCTCTCACTGTCCATCCTCTCTAACCCTCTGATTATCTTACATGTCTCGATTAAGTCACCTCTCAATCTTCTTCTCTCCAATGAAAACAGCCTCAGTTCCCTCAGCCTTTCCTTGTAAGACCTTCCTTACATGTTAGCTGCAAATTGACTAACCCAACCTTCTACGCCCACATCCAAATCATTTATGAAAATGACAACAGCAGTGTCCCCAAAACAGATCCTTGCGGCACACCACTGGTAACTGTGCTCCAGGATGAACATTTCCCATCAACCACCATCCTCTCTCTTCTTTCAGCTAACCAATTTCTGATCCAAACCGCTAAATCGCCTTCAATCCCGAAACTCCGCATTTTGTACAATAGCCTAACGTGTGGAACCTTATCAAATGCCTTACTGAAGTCCATATACACCACATCAACCGTTTTACCTTCATCGACCTGTTTTATCACCTTCTTGAAGATCTCAATAAGGTTAGTGGGGCACAACCTACCCTTCACAAAACCATGTTGAGTATCCCTAATCAAATTATTCCTTTCCAGATGATTATAAATCCTCTCTCTTATAACCTTTTCCAACACCTTACCCACAACCGAACTAAGGCTCACTGGTCTATAATTACCAGGGTTGTCCCGTCTCCCCTTCTTAAACAATGAAACAACATTTGCTATCCTCCAGCCTTCTGGCACCACTCCTGTTAACGATGATGACATAAAGATCAAAGTCAAAGGCTCTGCAATCTCCTACCTGGCTTCCCAGAGAATCTGAGGATAAATCGTATCCGGCCCAGTGGTCTTATCTGTTTTCAGATCTTCCAAAATTGCTAAAACCTCACCTTTGTCAATCACAATCCCATCTCATCTAATCGCCCGTATGTCCGTATTCTCACTAACATTGCCCTTTTCCAATGTGAATACTGACTAAATGTACACATTAAGCACTTCCCCTATGTCCTCAGATTCCACACACAATCTGATTGGCCCTAATCTTATCCTAGTCATTTTTTTATTCTTGATATACCTATAGCAGGCCTTAGGATCAAGGAAAACCCTATCTGCCAACAACTTCTCATGTCTCCTCCTGGCTCTTCTTAGCCCTCTCTTTAGATCTTTTCTGGCTAACGTATAACTCCCAAGACCCCTAACTGAGCCTTCACACCTCATCCTCACATAAGCCTTCCTTCTTTTGACAAGAGCTTCAACGTCGTTAGTAAACCATGGCTCCCTCTCTCGACAACTTCCTCCCTGCCAGATGGGTATATACTTATCCTGGACCCGCAGTAACTGTCCTTTGAATAAGCTCCCCATTTGAAGTGTGTCCATCCCCTGCAGTTTCCTTGCCCATCCTATGCATCCTAAATCTTGCCTAATCATACGGTAATTGCCTTTTCCCCCAGTTATACCTCTTTCCTTCCGGTATAAATCTAAACCTGTCCATTGCTATTGTAAACATAACCAAATTGTGGTCACTATCGCCAAAGTGTTCACCTACCTCCAAATCTAACACCTGGCCGGGTTCATTCCCCAGTATCAAATCCAATATGGCATCGCCCCTTGTTGGCCTGTCTACATACTGTGTCAGGAAGCCCTTCTGCACACATTGGGCAAAAACTGACTCATCTCAACTACTTGAACTAAAGTATTCCCAGTCAATATTGGGGATGTTAAAGTCCCCCACAACAACTACCCTGTTACTCGCACTCCTATCAAGGATCATCTTTGCTATCCTTTCCTCTACATCCCTGGAACAATTCAGAGGCCTACAGAAAACTCCAAACAGAGTGACCTCTCCTTTCCCATTTCTAACCCCCTCAGCCCAAACTACCTCAGTGAATGAGTCCTCAAACTTTATCTCAGCTGCTGTAATACTACCCTTGATTAACAATGCCATACACGTCCATTCCCCCATCCTTTTTAACATCTTCTCTGTTCTTACTGAACCATCTAAATCCCGGAATCTGAAACAACCATTCCTGTTTCTCCTCTCGCCATGTCTCTGAAATGGCCATAACATCAAAGTCCCAGGTACCAACCCATGCTGCAAGTTCACCCACCTTATTCCGGATGCTCTTGGCACTGAAGTACACACATTTCAAACCAACATCCTGATTGCTGGTGCCCTCTCGCAACCTTGTAAACTCATCAAAACCCCCAACCTCCTGGAACTATGTTTCAGGTTCCCATCCCCCACTGCATTAGTTTAAAACCACCCAAAGAGCATTAGCAAATATCACCCCCCAAGGATATTGGTACCCCTTTGGTTCAGGTGAAGACCATCTCGTTTGCAGAGGTCCCACCTTCCCCAGAAAGAGCTCCAATTATCCAAGAATCTAAAACCCTCCCTCCTGCACTATTCCTGCAGCCAAGTGTTCAGCTCCGCGCTCTCCCTGTTCCTCGCTTCACTAGCACATGGCACGGGCAACAAACCAGAGATAACAACTCTGTTTGTTCTAGCTCTAAGCTTCCATCCTAGCTTCCTGAATTTCTGCCTTTGATCCACACCTGGCTTCCTACCCATGTTGTTGGTGCCTATGTGGATCACGACTTGGGGCTGCTCCCCCTCCAGGATCCCAAAAATCACGATCAGAGACATCACAAACCCTGGCACCTGGGAGACAACCACCCAAATATATAACCTTGTGACCTCTCCGACTGCCTCCAGGAACTGAACGACACCCAACCTAAAAGTAAGTACTTTGTACCGTATACGGACATACCCTGCTGCTCCCTGGTGACCTCGTAACCTCTCCAACTGCCTCCAGAAACTAGTAGAGTTAACATAGGAAGCTAGTGGCTGTGGTTTATTCAGACTTTGAGAAGGCACCTGACAATGTCTCACACAAGAGTTTAGCATGTAAAGTGTATGGGATGGGAGTAGTGTATTGAGATGGATAGAAAACTAGTTGGCAGGCAGGAAACAAAGAGTAGGAACAGATGAATCTTTTTTCTGAATGGCAGGCAGTGACTAGTGGGCTACCACAAGGATCAGTATTTGGATCCCAGCTATTCGCAATGTACCTTAATGGTTTGGATAAAAGAACTAAATATATCTCCAAATTTGGGATGGCACAAAGCTGGGCGAGTAATGAAGAATGCAGAGATGCTTCAGTGTGATTTGGACAAGCTGAATGAATGAGCAAATGTGGACAAGTGTTAGGTAGCAAAAATAGCCAGGCAGATTATTATCTAAATAGCTATAAATTGAAAGATGGGAATATGCAATAAGACCTAGGCATCTTTGTACACCAATCACCTTAAGGTAAGAATGCAGGTGCCGCAGATGATAAAGGAGGCAAATGGTAGGTTGGCCTTCACAGTGAGAGGATTCGAGTACAGAAGCAGGGATGTCTTGCTGTCATTATGAAGGGCCATGGCAAGTCATACCTAGAATATTGTAAGCAATTTTGGTCGCCTCACCAGAGGAAGGATGTTCTGGTTACAGAGAGAGTGCACAGAATGTTTACTAGACCGATTCCGAAGCAGCTAACTTGTTCAACATCTTACCCAGCTTTAGATAAGATACAGAGTTGCATTGGAAAAACCCTCCGAATAGTCACTTGCATTTGTACAACGGCTTTCTTCGTTTCCAAGGCGCTGCATTTCACGAGTGATATCAGCCAAAAGACTGACACTGAGCTTCATAAAGAGATACTGGGTCAGGTGATCTTAAGATGTAAGAGAGAGAGAGGGAGACAGGCAGAGATTTAGGAAGAGGATGCCAGAGCTTAGGGTCCAGGCAATTAATGGCATGGCCACCAAAAATGGAGCAACTAAAATCAGGAATACTACGGGGGGTCTAAGATGATGGCGATCTGAGAAGATCACACTGCAGAGCTTTGCATCGCAGCAGGAGCAGGACGGTCCTTTAACCCACCCAACCCAGATCATCAGGATTTCTTGGGGCATTGGAAAGATTGTGGAGCCCCAAGAAACGTTTAAAAATTGACTTTCCTGTATTTTCAGCTGTCCAGAAATGCCTAAAAAGGGAGGAGGAGCATCTGAGGCCGGGCCTGCAGCAGCCTCGGAGCTGATTCCTCTCCAGGACCTGGTGAACCAGCTCTCGAAATCTCGCGAGATGTTGGGGAAACAGATTGAAGAGAAGCTGGCTCCAGTCTCTCTCATGCTGCAGAAGCATGAGCAGCAGCTGGGAGACCTGGAGAAGAGGACGGAAGAGGTGGAGCACAGGGTCACAGTGGTGGAAGCTGATGCCAGTTCATTCAAGGAAGAGATCCAAGCCCTGAAGACACAGGTTCGTAATTTGCGTGACCAAGTGGACGATCTTGAAAACAGGGGCAGGAGAAAAAACATTCGGATCATCGGTCTGCCTGAGGGTAAGGAAGGTGAGTTGGCCTACGGAATTTGTTGAAGATTGGCTTCCGAAATTCCTTGACTTGGAGACTGGCATGAGAGGATTGAAGATAGAGAGGGCTCACCGGGTCGCAGCACGGAGGTCGGGTCTGGGTCAACGCCCTCGTCCTTTCCTGGTGCGGTTCCATCATTACCAGGATAAGGAGAGAGTCATGGAGGCTTCCAGACTCCAGGGGAAGGATCCAAAGGCCCTAATTTACGAGGGGTCTAAGATCATGTTTTCTCAGGACTTTTCAGCGGCGGTGATCCAGAAACGAAAATTGTATGATGGTGTCAAGAGAAGACTGAAGGAGCTTGGGATTCAGTACTCCCTGAGATATCCAGCAGTGCTTCGGATCACCTTAGACGGATCCATGCGTCTCTTTGACACGTCGGAGAAGGCAAGAGACTTTGTGGACAAACTAACCTAAGTTAAACAATTGTAGTATGTATAAATATTGTTGCTTGGGTATGCGTTTATTATTCTGTAAAAGAAATGGAGGAAATCCGGTTGGAGCTTTGTTTTTCCCCTTTTTTTCCCCCTCTATTGATAATAATTTGGTTCGAACTATGTCTGGCGGTGGTTAAGATGTACATTTTAAATTTCTAAGTTAGGACATACCAAAGGATGGGTAGGGTATTTACCCCCTTTTTTTAAAGAAAGAATTTTTTTTATTCATATTGATATTCTATGGGGTGTTTATTCTTTTTAGCTTGTGCTTGCGATGCAGCTCTAGCTGGGAGAAGAGAAGGTGGTTGAGATGGTTAGGTGCCTATTTATGGGCCATTCGGGACAGGTAGTTTTCCCCTCCAGGCAGGGGGTGAGTTCCCCTACTCAGCGCTATTGGCGCTTTATATGTTGGTTTGTTTTCTGTTTTATTTTGTTTTTTATTTTTAATAATTTCGTATGTTTGTTAAATGTAGTGGTTTTAGTTTATGTAGTTTTTATATTTGGTGGACCATGCAACACTAAGGCTCAGCAATTTGTGGTTCGGGTTCCTCCTCTCTGGAATTTAAATGTAATTGCAGAAGATTATGGCTAATGATTTGATTAAATGGTGTACCTGGAATATCAAGGGAAGTCACTCACCAATTAAGAGGAAGAAGGTACTCGAGTCTTAGAAAGGAGAAGGTGGATATTGCTTTGTTACAGGAGACACATTTGGATGACAAGGAGCATCTGAAATTACAGCAGAATGGCTTTGACCGAGTTTATTTTTCATCATTTAATACCAGAAGTAGGGGAGTGGCTATATTGGTAAGGAAAAATCTCTCATTTAAATTGTTAGAATGTGTTAAAGACACATCCGGGAGGTTTGTAATTCTTAAAGCCCTGATAAATGGGGAAAAATATGGCATTTTAAATGTTTATTGTCCCCCAGCTCATCCTCTTAAATTCTTGGTAGATGCTTTTTCTAAACTGATAAGTCTCAAGTCTCGGCACATCATTATAGGGGGAGATTTTAAGTGCCTCATGGACCCCACAGTAGACAGGTTGCCTAAAGGTCCCTCGATACCCTCTGCACAAACTAAACAGTTATTGGGTCTGTGTGGGGAATTAGGGTTGGTGGACATCTGGAGGTGTGTCCACCCTATAGGTAGGGATTTCATGTTTTTCTTCAATCTGCATAGATGTCACACGAGGATTGATTTTTTTCTGACCCCTGCGGTAACCCTGGATCTGGTAGCATCTTGTACGATTGGTAATGTTGCCATCTCTGATCATGCTCCAGTGTACCTCATGGTTAAAATTAAGGATGTTACAGTGGATTCAAGGTACTGGCAAATGGACCCCTTTATTCTCATGGACAGCAAGTTTGTGGAGTATTTCTCTAGGGAATTTCGGGCATTCCTAGACATCAACATAGGCTCGGTTGATAGCTCATCTGTTCTCTGGGAAACTGCCAAAGCTTATGCCAGAGGGTTAGTTATTTCATATTCCACCAGTAGGAAGCGGCAGAAGGGTGAGCAGCAACGTCTCCTTGAAGCACGGTTGAAGGCAGCCGAGAAGGCCTATTTTGACAGACCCTCGTTGGTCAAACTACAGAGGATTACAGCACTGCATTCTACACTAAATTCCATGCTCACGCAGACTGCAAAGAATGAGCTGGCTTTTGCAAAGCAAAGGTTATACGAGCATGGTGACAAGCCAGGCAAATACTTAACATACTTGTCAGAAGGAGAAGTGCCTTACAAACCATTACAGCGATTAGGGAAGGGTCTGGGAACCTAACATGTGATTCTAAAAAGATTAATGTGGCGTTCCAGAGATTATGTCAGTCTGAGAATTGTGAGGAGGCGCAGGCCAAAATGGAATCCTTTTTTAGAGATCTGAAGCTCCCAGGTGTGACTCCCGAACAACAGTCCTTTCTCAATGCCCCATTATCAGAGCAAGAAGTGCAGGAAGCTGTGAGGCAGCTTCAGAGTGGAAAGGCGCCCGGTCCTGATGGACTTCCCAGTGAATTCTATAAGGAATTTATAAGTATATTGTCAGGCCTGATGCTGAATATGTTTAATGATTCATACAGTCATGTTTGTCTCCCACCATCTCTGAGAGAGACCAATATTTCACTTATCCTTAAAAAAAGGATAAGACTGGAAGACTGTGCTTCATACAGGCCCATCTCGCTCTTAAATGTGGACTTTAAGATCCTCTCCAAGGCTCTTGCGTTAAGGCTGGAGACTGTGTTACCCTCTATTATTAAAGAGGATCAGACGAGCTTCATAAAGGATTGCAGATCCTCCAATAACGTTAGGAGGCTGCTTAACGTAATTCAAGCATGCCAACTGCAGTCAATACAGGGACTGGTGATTTCTTTAGATGCAGAGAAGGCATTTGACCGAGTTGAGTGGCCGTACCTTTTCTATACTCTAGACCGGTTTGGTCTGGGCCAAGTTTTCATAAGATGGATAAAGGTTATCTACAGTGTACCTCTCGCTGCAGTCATTACCAATGGGGTACGATCAAGCAATTTTAATATTTCTAGGGGCAGCTGGCAGGGCTGTCCCCTTTCACCATTACTTTTTACGTTGGTGATTGAACTGTTGGCAGAGGCCATTCGTGGGGATCTCAATATATCAGCTCCAGAAGTGGGGTCAAAATTACATAAGATCTCGCTGTATGCAGATGATGTTCTAATTTTCTTGACAAATCCAGCAGTCTCAGTGCCTTGCCTGATACAATGCATTCACGCGTTCAGGGTATAAGATTAATTTTGCTTAACCAGAGGCTATGCCTATGGGTGGTCTTACGAAAGAGTTGGCTCTTGAGAGCGACTATAGATTCCCATTTAGGTGGTCACAGGGGGGTTTTGTGTATTTGGGCATATTCATTACTCCAGTTCTGGATTGACTGTTCAAAGCCAATTTTACTCAATTATTTGAAAAAAGTTAAACAAGATCTCCAAAGATGGGAGGCACTTCCAGTCTCATGGTTGGGTCAGACAGCGCTTATTAAGATGAATATTCTCCCTCGTTTGCTATACCCCAGACGGATGCTCCCCCTGATTTTCAATAAACAAACACTCAGGAGACTGAACAGTTGGTTCAGCTCCTTTATCTGGCACCGTAAACAGCCCCTCATTAAATTAGCCAAACTGCAGTTGCCTCACAGATTGGGGGGAGTAGACCTTCCGGACATTAAAAATTACCAATTAAGCTCGCTTTTGACCTACATATGATTGGGTTTGTGGGGACCCTCTTTCAATATGGCTAGATATCTAAGTCTCCCAGGCAAGGTGCCCCCTTACCAGTTTGCTGTTTTTGGACAAAGTGAGGACAGTTAGGGAATATTGCCATAACCCAATAGTCATCAATACTGTTAAAGCATGGAGGGCAATTCGGCAGAGGGAAGGTAATATTGGCAAACCATCTTTGTTTACACCTTTAGTGGGTATGCCGAGTTTTCAACCAGTATGATAGATTCAGGATTTAAACGTTGGGCAGCTGGGGCATATCTTGCATGGGTGACTTATTTGAGGGAGATACAATGATGTCCTTCGATCAGTTAGTATGGAAGTACAAGTTACCTAATAGAGACCTCTTACGTTTTTTTCAAGTTAGGGATTTTATTCAAAAAAAGACCACACTTTTGACTGATCCCTACAAATCTGACTTAGAAAGAGGGATACTAAGGGCTAAGAGTACACTCTCTGTCAGTACTCTATATCACCAATTGGGGGGTGCCACCTCAGATGAGTCTGATCGACTCTGCAAGATGTGGGAAAGAGAGCTGGGTGTTGAAGTTTCTTCAGTGGCATGGGAGGATATTTGGGAGAATGCAAGGAAGATATCAATTTGCAATAGGACCCATGCTTTACAGTTGAAGATTCTCCACAGGGTCCACTTTGCCCCAGACCGTTTGTAAAAATTTAAACCAGGGGTATCATCAGCATGTCCCAAGTGCAAGGTCTGTACGGGCACTCCTACCCATTGTCTTTGGTCTTGTGACAGGCTTCAAACATATTGCAATGGGTGCAATGGAAAGGATTTTAGGTGTAGGGGTGGAGAAGGACCCTATATCACTCCTTTTGGGTCTACCCATTGTATTTCCTGCAGACTCGCATAAGGCAAAACTTTTCAATATTCTAACATTCTGTGCAAGGAAGAATATCTTGCTAGGTTGGATATCAGAAAACCCCTCAGGCCTGTCGGGTTGGTGGAAGATTGTTATGGAGCATATTCCCCTGGATTTTCTCACAAATATGGTACACCACAAAACTGAGAATTTTTACAAGACTTGGCAACCCTTTTTGAAATACCTGGACATAGATTTATCTGCCACACTAACAAGGGCTTTTATATAGCCGTAACGATTGTGTTTCATGAGTCTAATATCCAGGGAGGAGGAACTGTGAATGTATGAGTGTTTTGTTTGGCTGGGCTGAGTTATGACGATTTAGTTGTTTGTTGTTGGGTATTTATTTCGTTAGTTAAATAGCTAGTTTAGGTATTTTTTAAAATTTTATTCTCTATATATGTTTATACATTCGTATAGGAGAGTGGGTTGAGGAATTTTTTTTATTATTTGGGTTTAGTTTTGTACTATTTTTGTGCTGTTTTGAATTGCATTGCTTTGTATTTGTTGTAATATTTAAAAATCTATTTTTTCTTAATAAAAATATATTGTATCAAAAAAAAATCAGGAACACTCAAGGTGGCAGAATTGAGATATCTCAGAAAACATTTGCTTCCATCAGCATCTTGAAGCAATTCAATGTACACTTGGGCTCAGTAAGTAGCTTTCTGACTTGTGCAGAGGCTGAAGGGGTGACCTTGGAGAAATTTTAATTGAGTGAATAGAGAGAATGAGGGGAAGAGTAAACTAGAGATTATTAATCTGAGATAATCACCAAGAAATCTAATAGTGAATCGAGAAGAAACTTTACTCAAAGAATGCCAAGAATATTGGAACTCATTACCATTGGCCGTTGTTGAAGTGAATCATGTACATGCATTTAAAAGGAAGCTGGAACAGTGTTTGAGGGAGAGAGATTAAAGGGTAACTTTGAAGGTTTAGATGAGGAACATGGGAGGAGACTCAAGTGGAGCATAATCATCAGCATGGCTTGGTTGGGCTCAATGGTCATTGTCTATGCAATACATATCAAGCAGATATCTCCTGATAATTCTTCTGTTTTGGCCTCTTAAGCATCTTTGATTTTAATCACCCTATCTCTGGTGATCAAGCTGCCTAGGCCCCAAGCTCTTGGATTTCTTCAAATACTCTACATCACTTTCCTTTTATAAAAAGTTCCCCCTTAAAATCTGACATTTTGATCAAGTTGTTTTTTTCCCCACTTCGACCTGAATAACTCCTTAAGTCGCCCAGTATTTTGTTGATGACCTGAATAACTCCTTAAGTCGCCCAGTATTTTGGCCTTTCTATTACACTAAAGCCACAATATAAATGCAGGCGGTTGTTGTTCATGGTTGTAGGTTTTAGTCCATGCCAAACATGGCATGTAATCAGAACAATCCTGAGGGAATGGGGGCCTTTGTTTCGAAGAGACATTAAATGAGACTTGCCAGCCTGTTGGTAATTGATGTTTCAAGACCCAAAGAGACCCAATGAAGAGCAGAAAACAGTTCTATGATGACTGCTGATATTTGTTCTCTCAACAAACACCAGGAAAGACTAGGTAACCGGTCACACTCCTCATTCGTTATTTCTAGGCTGCCATCTAAATAAAGTGACTGCCACATTCTCAAACAAAACTGCACATATTATACTTTAAAAATCAAGTGGCTGTGAAATGTAACAGGATGCTCTGAAAAAAACAATAGGATGTGATAAATACAAGCAGTGCCTGTACGTTTCCTTCCACTTGACAGGAGCCATACCTTCCTTACTGGAAACTTTTGTTTCGATAAGATCCTCATTGCGGCTCACTTTTCTTTTCACCTTCAGTCTGGCAAGTGCTGATTTTAATTGGGAACGATGTTTCATGATCAGTACTTTCCAACTGCCACCACATTTCAAGCCCTTCCCAAACAGGAAGTCATACACCAGTACCTGTGTTTCAAAAGTCAAAGTACCCTTTTTAAAGAACTGACTAGATCAACAATTTTATTTGTATAATTTTCACACAGGCAGAACAACATTCACAGCTTCAAATACATCACTCTGCACATCATCCTCCTCTCCTTGCTTATGATGAAGACTTATTTCTAACTCAAACCCACTCTCCCAGACTGTGAAAATACTTTCCGATATCTTGCTGGCTTCCCTTCGGTCATGGGGCAATTAGGTAAGTTCAGGCCTCCCCCTTCAATGCATTAGTCAATTTAGGCTTCTGAAAGTACGCCAAAACTTTTAGGAATCCAAGCCTTCAACTTGTGCTGTGGATCACCAGACACCAAAAGAGAATACAAAGATTGCCTCCCCCATATGTTTGTCACGTCAGATAGCAGATAACCCGTATCACTAGCCTACTGTGGCATTTACTTATAAACAAAGTAATATTCCAAAATAGGAAGATTAGCCAGAAACTACACAGAACAAACATCTACCTTCAAATTATATGCAAATAAATTTCACCATTTATAGGGCGGCACGGTGGCCCAGTGGTTAGCACTGCTGCCTCACAGCGCCTGTAGACCCGGGTTCAATTCCCGACTCAGGCGACTGACTGTGTGGAGTTTGCACATTCTCCCCGTGTCTGCGTGGGTTTCCTCCGGGTGCTCCGGTTTCCTCCCACAGTCCAAAGATGTGCGGGTCAGGTGAATTGGCCATGCTAAATTGCCCGTAGTGATAGGTTAAAGGGGTAAAGGTAGGGGTATGGGTGGGTTGCGCTTCGGCGGGTCGGTGTGGACTTGTTGGGCCGAAGGGCCTGTTTCCACACTGTAAGTAATCTAATCTAATCTAAACACCCAAGAGGTCCAGCTCCTAAAACAGGAGACAGAAAGCTACAACCAGAAAGCATCGATTAAGGAGAACCAATTTTTTAATGTTATTTTACCTAGGAAGAAATGTGACTGGTGCCAATCAATGCCAATTACTGTTGCAGATTATTGCCTGGAACGAATTTAGAAGTCTACACAAGGTAACCATTCTTGCTTTTGACATTTAACCTGAGGAGAATATCCTAGTAGGTGATAGTTAAAAGGGGAAGTCTGATAGAGGAAGTCACCCTGAAAGCACATGTCTACTTAGCAAGAAGAATGGTCATACCTTGGCAACATTCATCTGTAACTTCTTCTCCTTCTTTAGCAAGTCTGATGTGGTAATAATTTCGTTCAACACAGATGTGTACTTCAATGTTTCACACACCAGCGCAAAGAGCTGCTTAATGTTCTGAAAAGCAGGAAAAAAAAAGTGACAATTTGTCTGCCCAATTCATCCCACCTACTTTTATTTTCCATTGTCAAGTTCTCTTGGTCCATGATTGGTTGGGATAGTACATTCTGGCAATGTTTTTATCTCCTCCCCCACTATCCCTTGACAAGTTCAGAAGATAAATTCCCCCCTGCCCAACCATCTCTCCCCTCCCCCCATGAGTGTTTGGCCATCCATTACCCCCAAAGACGGTTAAAACAAGTCAATTCCTGTCACCCACACGCTGTTCACTCTCTCTCTGACGGGGATGGACCTGAACATGAGCTTCACCTCCCGGGGGTTAACAGTTCTTTATTGTCACCATTACATTAGTACTGAGCTATGGATGAAGCGATGCCCCATTCCCGGGCCCTAGGGCCATGTGTCCGGCTGCCCTCGCCCTCACCTTGTGGCCGCTGTTATAAACCAGGGTTTTCACCGAGCCCCGTTTGCCCTCGAGCTGCCCCAGGACGGCGGCCGCCTTCACATACAGAGCCATGGTCACCCCCCCCCCGGACCCGGGCTCGGGGTCACAGGGCAGAGGGCAGAGGTCACCGCCCGCCTCCCGCTCTCCCCGGCCCCTTTGCGACAAGGACGTAAACAGCGGCGCGTTCGCTTTACGGCAGCAGGTTGATGGGGCGTGTTCCTGGCGATGAGGTACATCTCAAAACGGAAAGGAAACGGCGTTAATGTTGGAAATAAGAGTAAATACAGTGTGTGTGTGTGAGAGGGGGATAAATAGATGGGGAACAATGCTGGAATACTGACTCCGCAATAACAAGGTGGCAGCAATATTGTGGTGCAGCACAGAAAGAAGCCAATTCAACAGCGAACAACAGAACAGTATTTTCCTGCATTCTAACAGCGCCCAACTCCACCTCACCATCTTCCCTCTTCACCCCTCAATTGTCTCCTGAAACAACAGCCTGTTTATCTGACATCTAGTACTGGAGGAGCAGAAATTTCTTCCAATGAGGTATTCGGAAGACTGAAACCATTGCGTTTCTTTCCCTGCATTAAATGTAATTCCCTTCTTAAGTAACCCCTTTCCCCTCCTTGGCATCTGTCTGAGACCAAATTGGACAGGTGTTGTATTTCACACCACAATGACCTTCTGATCACATAGAATCCCTACAGTAAAAATAAGCACTACCGCACTTAGGTGGTAGTGTGGGGGTTAAAGGGAAAAAAAAGAAAAAAAAACTGGAGTGTTGAGAAAAAAATAAACAAGAGGTCTCCCTCCAAAAAAAAAGAATCTCTACAGTATGGAAACAGACCATTGAGCCCACACCAACCGTCACAAGACCATCCCACCCAGATCCACCTGCCTACCCCAATCCTGTAACCCTATGTTTGACCATAGCGATTCCATCTAGCCTGCACATCCCTGGTAATTATGGGCAATTTAGCATAACCTATCTACCTAAACTGCATGTCTTTGGACTTGGGGGAAATAAAAAACAGAGCACCTGGAGGGGATTCACAGAGACACAGGGAGAAGATGCAAACTTCACACAGACAGTTGCCTGAGAGTTCAATGAAATCTGGGTCCCTGGCACTGTGTGTTAGCAGTGCTAACCATTCAGCCACTCAACATAGCTGCATCTTCCTGTTTCACACATCTCGGCTCATCTGTTGCTGACACTCTTGTTTATGTCTTTATTAACTGTAGACTCAACTATTTCACTCAGTCTTGGCTGGTCTTGCATAACGCCATGCAAGGTAGAAACAGACACTTTGGCCCAACTCATGCATGCAGACCAGGTTTCCTAAACTGAATTAATACAACTTGCCTGCATTTGACCCATATCCCTGTAAACCTTTTCTATCAATGTACCTGTCCAAATGTCTTAAATGGTGTAATAAGATTAAAAATCACAACACCAAGGTATAGTCCAATAGGTTTATTTGGAAGTATAAGCTTTCAGAGTGCTGCTCATTCATCAGGTGGCTGTCACATTGTACTCACCTCTACCATTTCCTCGAGCAGCTTGTTCTATATATACACCACCTTGTGCATGCAAAAGTTGCTCCTCAGATCCCTTTTAAATCTTTCCCCTCTCATTTTAACCTATGCCCTATAGGTTTTGGACTCCCCTATCCTAAGGAAAACAACTTGGCTATTCATGTTATCTATTCCCCTCTTGACTTTATAAACCTGTATAAGGCCACCCCTCAGTCTCTTACAGTCCAGGGAAAAAAGTCCCAGTCTTTCTAGCCTCTCCTTAAAACTCAAAATCCTCCAGTCACAGTAACAGCCTTGTACATCTTTTTTGCACCCTTTCCAGTTTAATAACAATCTTCCTAGAGCAAGGAGACCAGAATTGTAGGCAGTACTCCAAATGTGGCCTTACCGGTGTCTTTTGGAGCTGTAATATGACATTTCCGGTACTCATTGCTCTGGCCATTGAAGGCAAGTGTGCTAAATGCCTTCTTCACCACCCGATCTAGCTGTGACAACACTTTCAAGCAAATATGTACCTGCACCCCAGATCTCTCTTTTCGACAACATTCCCCAGGGCCCTACCATTAACTGTGCAAGTGCTGCCCTGATTTGTCTTATCAAAATGCAACACCTTGCGTTTATCTAAATTAAACTCCATCTGCCATTCCTTGGCTTCCTGGCCCAGTTGATCAGGATCCATTGAACTCATAGATAACCTTCTTCACTGTCCACCATACCATCAATTTTTGTGTCATTCGCAAACTAAATAACCATGCCTCCTATATTCTCATCTAAATTGTTTGTGTACATGATAAACAAGAGTGGACCAAGCACTGATCCTTGTGGCACACCGCTGGTCACAAGCCTTCAGTCTGAACAATAATCCTCTACCACCACCCTCTGTTTTGTACAGTCAAGCCAATTTTGTAACCAATTGGTTAGCTCTCCCTGGATCCCATGTGATTTAATTTTATTAACCAGTCTATCATGCGGAAGCTATTCAAAGGTCTGCTAAAGTCCACGCAGACAATGCCTACTGCACTGCCTTCATATAGCTTCTCGGTCACCTCTTCAAAAAACTTAATCAAGTTTGTGAGACATGATTTCCCACACACAAAGCCATGTTGACTATCCCTAATCCATATTATTCCATATGTCTATGCCTGAGCTCATTGATCTACACTGATCTGAAAATGTGTTGCTGGAAAAGCACAGCAGGTCAGGCAGCATCCAGGGAACAGGAGAATCGACGTTTCGGGCATAAGCCCTTCTTCAGGAATGAGGAAAGTTTGTCCAGCAGGCTAAGATAAAAGGTAGGGAGGAGGGACTTGGGGGAGGGGCGTCGGAAATGTGATAGGTGGAAAGAGGTCAAGGTGAGGGTGATAGGTCAGACTGGGGTGAGGGCGGAGAGGTCAGGAAGAAGATTGCAGGTTAGGAAGCTGAATTCGATGGATTCGGAAGGCGGTGCTGAATTCGATGGATTTTCTGCACAGAAGCTCTTCGATCTACACTGATCCCCAATTAAGCAATGCCTCAACTTAAAACTTCCCGTCCTTATTTTCAAATCCCTCTATAGTCTTCCACTATCCTATTCCTGCAATCTCCTGCAGGCTATAATCCTCAGATATCTGTCCCTATCTAACTTTGGCCTCTTGAGCATCCCATATATTAATTGTTTCAGCATTGCTGCTTGTATCTTTGGCTTCACCAAGATTCTAACGCTGGAAATCTCTCCATTTCTCTTTGCTCCTTTAAGATTCTCCTTCAAACCTCCCTCAATCAAATGTTTGGACTGTTGCCTATTTGACTCCTAATGTGGCTTCTCTGAAATGCCTTCTGGCATTTTATGACATTAAAGATGCTAAACGCTAGTTATTATTGTTGGACAAGCTGCACATCATCTGGGGTTTATAACAATTGCTTCAGCAAGGTGAAAAACAGTGGTGCTTTATAAAAATAGTTCTAGAAATTTAAAAACACACCTGTAAAGTGCACGTCTCAGAGGTGATGTCTCCACCAATCACATGAACATTGTTGGCCAGGTACACATTAATATGATATGACTGGATCTATTTAAGGAACTAGGGAGGTCCCATGCAATAAATAGTTCTGTAATACTTTTTTTTAATATAATCCCTACAGTGTGGAAACAGGCCCTTCAGCCCAACAAATCCACACTGACATATCGAAGAGTAACCCACCCAGACCCATTCCCCCTACCTTGTATTTACCCCTGACTAATGCACTTAACCTACACATCCCTGAACACTATGGGCAATCTAGTATAGCCAATTCACCTAAACTGCACACTTTTGGACTGTGGGAGGAAACCTACGCAGAGAGGGGGAGAATGTGCAAATTCCACACAGATAGTCGCCCAAGGCTGGAATCAAACTTGGGTCCCTGGCGCTCTGAGGCAGCAGTGCTAACCACTGAGCCACAGTGGTGCTCCTTAAATAGATCCAGTCACATCATGTTAATCTGTACTAATTATTTTGTTTCAGAACTGAAGCTATCTATGATGACAAGAAATAAATGAATGCTTGAATTGATCAGATGATAATGGTCGATGGAAATAAAAGATTGGAGTACAATATGTCGTGCAACAGTTAAAGTAGACAACCTGGATTGTCCTGCTGCGGAAAGTATTACAATTATGGGTGTAATTCACATCCATTTATCTTGCGTATTGTCAGAGATTCAGTATCTTAAGTTTACTGTATGTTTTGGCTCCCATCTGTGCTGACTCTGACCTCCAGAATTTAACTAGGATCCTCCTATTTTTAAAATTTATGTTATGACACAGTTAAATTGTACATTGGAACTTCAGATAAGGTATTAAACAAAGGTACATCTTAACTGCCATGTTAGGGGCGGCATGGTGGCTCAGTGGTCAGCACTGCTGCCTCACAGCGCCAGGAACCCGGGTTCAATTCCTGCCTCGGGCAACTGTCTGTGTGGAGTTTGCACATTGCGTGGGTTTCCTCCAGGTGCTCCGGTTTCCTCCCACAATCCAAAGATGTGCAGGTTAGGTGAATTGGCCATGCTAAATTGCCTGTATATTAGGTGCAGGGGTAAATGTAGGGGAATGGGTCTGGGTGGGTTGCTCTTCGGAGTGTCGATGTGGACTTGTTGGACCAAAGGGCCTGTTTCCACACTGTAGGGAATCTAACCTAATCTACTGAACAAAGTATTATATAGCATATTTTAAAGGTGGTAAGTGATTCTGTTTTTAGAAATGTAGAAGTGCCAACAAAAGCTTGCATACATGTAACACCTTTAATACAATAGAATATTTCAAGACACTTTGCAGGAGCAATCTCAAATATAATTTGACAATGATTGATAGAAGAACGTGAGGACCGCATATACTGGAGATCAGAGTCAAAAAGTGTGGCGCTGGAAAAGCACAGCAGGTCAGGCAGCATCCGAGGAGCAGGAGAGACGACACTTCGGGCATAAGCCCTTCGCCATGAATGTGGAGGGATGCCCCCAGGGGTCTGAGAGGTAAATGGGAGAGGGATGAGGCTCGGGGGAAGGTGCCTAGGAATGCAATAGTTAGATGAAAGTGGGGGTGATGCCGATAAGTTGGAGCGGAGGGTGGAGGCGATAGGTGGGAAGGAAGATGGAGAGGTAGAGCAGTTCAGAGAGTGGTGCCGAATTGGAAGGTTGGATCTGGGATAAGGTGGGGGAGCGGAGATGAGTAAACTAGTGACATTGACATTGATCCTGTGTGGTTGGAAGGTCCCAAGGCAGAAGATGAGGCATTCCTCCTCCAGACGTTGGATGGCTCGCATTTGGCTGTTGAGGATGCCCAGGACTTGCATGTCCTTGGCCAAAGGGAAGTGGGAGTAGGAGTTGGAGTGTTCAGCCACAGGATTGTTTAGTGCGTGTGTCCCAGAGATGTTCCCTGAAACATTCCGCAAGTTGGCATCCTGTCTCCCCAATGTAGAGGAGACCACATCGAGAGCAACAGACAAAGTAGCTGAAGTGTTTGGGTGTGCAGGAAAATCTCTGCTGGATGTGGAAAGATCCTTTGGGGCCTTGGATGCACCCCCCATCCCCCCCAACATCATCACCACCACACACACACACATATTCCTCATGAAGGGTTTATGCCTGAAAGGTCAACTCTCCTGCTCCTCGGATGCTGCCTGACCTGCTGTGCTTTTCCAGCGCAACACCTTCTGACAATGATTGATAGAAGTTAGGAACAAAGTACTGCAGATGCTGGAATCTGTACGGAAATCATAGTGGGTCAAACAGCATTCATGGAGAGAGAGCAAGCTAACATTTTGAGTATAGATGACTCTTCATCAGAGCTCAGACGTTTCTTTAATACCTGATCAGAGCCTCCAATGTAAAACCTAGCTGTCTCTCAACATAAATTGAAAAACTTAGGACTGCAGATGTTGGAGATCAGAGTCAGCACAGAAGTTAGACTGCTGACTAAAAGTTTGGTAAAAGAAGTAATCTTTAAGGAGCGTCTTAAATGAGAAATATGAGAGGCAAAAGTTCAGGTGGGAATGCTAAAAGGTTAAGCGACCGGAAGTGATAAGCATGTGCAACACTGATGAAGTAATTAAAATCAGGGATGTGGGAGAGGCCAGATTTGAAGGAGAACATTGTTCCCAGCTGGTTAGGGATGGTTGTGGCTTGAAAACATTGCAGATACTGAGATGGGTGGTGCTACACCATGATTTGAAAACAAGGCTGCTGAACCAGGAGCTTGCATCACCAAGACAGGGGTGATGGGTGAATGGGACTTGATGTTAGTTAGGATACAGACTGCAGAGATTTGGATGATCTGAATCTTACAGCGAGTACAATATGAGAGATTTCTTGATTAGTAAGAGGATCAAAGATTACGGGGAGAAGGCATGCAGTTGACAAATATTTCAGCCTTGACCGAATGGTGAAGCAGACTCGATGGGCCAAATGGCCTCATTCTGCTCCTGTATCTTATGGGAGGCTGGCCAAAGGTGCATTGGAATAGTTAAATTTAGCTGTAACGCACAAGTTATTAGTTAACGTACTTAGCTCAGTCGACTAGTCTACAATACAAAGCGATGTTAAAAGTACAGATTCAGCTAATAGCAGTGCCTTCTCAATTTAACCCTGCCTGAGGTGTGGTTACCCTTAGATTAAATTCACCATAAGTAGTAGGGGTATCTAATGAGAGAGCAGACTATGATGCTGTGGGATTATTTCACTGCTTCATGAAGTGTCTTTAATGTCAAACTATATGAAGGTTTCAGCAGCAGATAAACTAATATTGGGATGGAATTGGTGATATTGTATAGGTGAAAGTAAATGATCTTATGATAGAGAGTACTTGAGGTTGGATGCTCACCTCAGAGTCAAATAGCACTCCAATATTGTGATTAGTTTTACTTTGGTTTAGACAATGGCCATGGAGAGAGATGAAGCATCTGGATAAGGAATCTGGTTTGTGGCAAGACAATAGCTTCAACCTTCCCTGTATATAATTGGCCAAACTTACTGCACGCCCAACAATTGCCTACACTGGTTCAGTGTGTTGGGGCAGTCAGACAAATGTGGCTAATTTCTAACTCGGCTGAGGCCCTCTGTCCTTTAAGCTCTTGCCAGTCTGCACAATGTTGCAATATAATTGGTCCCAAGCCCTTTTCTCAATTCCCCTCCTCAGTGAGATTAATAGCTAGGCTTCCTGTCATCCTCTCCTCCTTGGTCCCTTCCCAGCCCTCTGCTGAGAGAATGCTTTCCAGCCTACCTCCTACCCTCACAATGAGAGAATTTTATCATGCTGAATTATTTTCGGTACTTAAGCTCTTTCCACTCACTTATGTTTCATCCCATCCTTGGAACTTTCTCTCCCTATTCCCAACTCCTTCTCATCCATTTTCCTTCTCACTACTTCACTCCCGTATTCTCTTCCTTTTGCCATTTCTCAGTTCTCCTTAACACCTACCTTTCTCCTCTTCTTCCTCTCTTCCCTTCTGCTCTGTATCTCCTGTCCCTGGCTCAAGGGTCAGAAAGGACATTTCCAAAATTGAGTATTGGCTTTTTGTCTCTCCCAGGAGATATGAATTATTTTGATTTGATTTATTTATTGTCATGTGTATTGGGTGTATATAGGTTGCTAAGGGGTTAAGTTGCACAGACCATTTGCTCTAGTTCTTCAGCACTTATTTGTCTAACAAGACTCCGAGAAGTGACTGTCCTCTTATTGTTTGTTTAAACATTACCATGAAGTTAAACTCGTGAAAAATGGCTTCTGTTTATTCATAAACTTTGTACAAAATAAACCAGTTCACTGCTCCACAATTTTGTACTGCAATCAATCCAAATGCATGATGCATATCTTGGTGTTTTTGTGAATGATCACAATTTCTAGTAAAAAAGAAAATTAACTTACATCGTGTCATTCCCAAACTCAGAACGTCTTGCTTTGCAGATAAAGAAGAAGCATTGCCATTGTTGTCAGGTAGAAAATGCACAGCAAGCTCCCCATAAATTGCAATTAAATAAATAACTCGTTTAGGTGGTGGTTCAGGGCTAAGTATTAACTAAAGGCTAATCTGTGCCAGTGAGGATATTGAGATGTCACTTTGAGTAGAACTGTGGGATCTGTTATATCCTGCTGTGAGGGCAGACAGGCCTCACAGATTTAATGTGTCATCCAGTGAAGAAGTTCCTACAATAGCCCTCACTCAGCAATGCACTGAAGATCATGCCAGCCTCATTTAATGTAGCCACACGTCTGGAGTGAGACTTACCACAGCAAAACGTGTGTTAGCATCAGCCAGTGACAGCAATAAAACTACAGAAGTAGATGTTGAATAGCGAAAGGTACTCTGTAGTACATAGGGATGCCTAATAAAATAAAGAAATAACACTAAACTCTTAAGTTTGTGACATGAGGTGTCAGAAAGCAGCCACTACCTATAGAATTGCAATTATGTTTCAGAGAGAAAATTTAGAATAGAGAGAAAGGAGGTAATAGCAAAAATGAAGAGAGTTGAACATTTCAAAGACAGGCACTGTAGTGACCTAATTGTGCTGGAATCTACAATGTAAAAAAAGCAGTTTGAATGAAAACAAGATCATATGATTATGGTGCCCAAAGGTACCTCCCCCCATCCTGCAGGAACACAGATAAGGGCTGCAGCCGAGTCAACACAAGGAGAGGGTGATTACAGTGGAAGTTTAACCATGGCTGCAAGGCAGAATTTTCAATGCCTGGAGGACAATCTCCTGTGTCCCATCTGTCTGGAGGTCTTCAAGCAGCCCTTGATGCTGCAGTGTGGTCACAGCTATTGTAAGAATTGCATCCACTCCCTTTCTGGAAATCTGGCCAGTTGTTTCACTTGTCCTGTGTGTCGAAAGGCTGTGGACAGCAGAAGCTCCTCTCCCAATGTCTCTCTGGCTCGTGTCATTGACACCCTGATGGTAATGAATGGGTCCAGCAGTGATCAGGAAACCTGCAGGGATCATCACAACCCATTGAGCCTGTACTGTGAGAACGACCAGCAGATAATATGTGGGCTCTGTGGAATCATCGGACAGCACAAGCAACATAAAATAACACCACTCTCAAGTGTGTATGAGAGAATGAAGGTAAGGGTCATTATCATTGTATTCACTTTCTACCTGTTAGCACTCAAATTGCAGATTTCACAAGATTCATTGTTGACATTTATGTGAAAACTAATGCATAGAATACAGCACAAATGGTTAAAGCCACAAAAGTAATTTGCAAAATCAGTTGTCATATTCCCTCACAACATCAGAGATTCATGGCAAAGGCTGAAGCAGATTGTTACCAGTTTAACGATCAAGCTTGGCTTGTTTACCATTAAGTGAAGAAAGAAATTTTAAAATATCTTAGTGTTTGAAAGTAGTGGGCCAGGGTCCACAATGGACCTCGCTTGCACGTGACCTGTAATCTTTTATCTCAATTTGTATTGATGATTCCATGACCTAATGCTATGAGCTGGAACAGTGCTGAATGGGAATATAGGGTCCTGAGTATGTGTTATCTGAAATATTAATTTAGTATATCATTGACTGGAAATGCATGTATATTTTGTTTTTTTTTGGAAAGAACACATTGCAAAACAAAGTAGACAGGCTGCAGCAGGGTAAAATGTTGCATTTGCGAAGAACACAAGCTGCCCATCGGGAATCATTGAATCTGCAACTCCTTCAGAGAAAGGTCACATGACCGGGCTTTGTCAGTGAAATAAATAGTTTTGGGTTTGCACACAGAGTTAGAGATAATGTGGACTGAGTAACAGCCTATGCCTTCCTTCTCTTTTTTTCTGGAAGCCTTCTTATCAAAGTTTGAGGGTCGAAAATTGACTGGAAGACCTTATCACTGCAAGTGGAGGTTTCAGTTGGAAGATTTTACAGCAACACCATCTCCAGAAATGCTGCATAACACCCCTGTTTGGAGGAGTAATGAATGTGCATGTACAGAAACAGCATTGCAGTGAACTCATACAGTTGAAGAATCACAGATTTCGGACCATTAGGCATGTGCAACAGGAATAGCAGTAAGCAGTTTGGCCCTTCAAACATCTCTGCCATTCAGTAGGATCCTGGTTGATCCAACATTTCTCAGGACCACTTATCTGACTTTTCACCAGAACCCATGATTCCACAACTAATCAGGGATCTATCTATCTCAGCTTTAAACATACGCAAGGCCTCACCGCTAATATCAACACTCATATCATTCCTAATAAGACCATAAGATATAGGAACAGGAGTAGACCATTCAGCCTGCTCCACCATTCGGTAGGATCATGGCTGATCTAACATTCTTCATGTCCACTTTCCTATTACTGTTGACTGATCAAGAATCCAATCAGCCTTAAATATACACAAGGACTCTTCCCCCACAGCTCTCTGTGGCAAGAAATTCCAAAGACTCTGAATCTTCTGAGTGAAGAAATTCCTCCTTGTCTCAGTTTTAAATTGACACCCTTAATTCTGAGACTGTGCTCTCTGGTCCTAGACTCCCCTTAAGTAGAAATATTATCTCAGCATTTACCCAGTCAAGACCCTTTAGAATCTATTGTTTCAATGAGATCATCTCTCATTGTTCTAAATTTCAATGAGTCCAACCTTTTAAATCTTTGCTTATAAGGCAACCGCTGTATCGAGATTCATCTTAATGAACCTTCTCTGAACTGCCTCCAATGAAATAAAATATTTTCTTAAATCAAAGGACCAAAACTGTTTGCAGTACTCCAGATGTGATCTCACCAGCACTTTGTACAATTGCAGTAAGACTTCCGTATTCTTTCTTATGGTCCAGCCCCCTTGAAATAAGGGCCAGCATTCCATTAGCCTCCCTGATCAGCTGCTGTGCCTGTGTGCCAGCTTTTCTGTGTTTTGTGCATGAGTTTCCCAAGTCCCCTTTGTTTTGTAGCTTTCTGCAGTTTTTCTCCATTTAAATAATGCTGTTCTTGTGTTCTCCCTTCCAAAGTGAACAACTTCTAATTTTCCCACATTATACTCCCTTTGCCAACTTTTTTTGCCCTCTTGTTTAACTTATCAATATCTCTTTATAAACTGGTCTGGAGTTCAAAGGAAGGGTCACCGGGCCCAAAACGTAAACTCTGATTTCTGTTCACAGATGCTTCCAGAGCTGTTGGGCTTTTCCAGCAACTTCTGTTTTTGTTTCTGCCTTGAAAGATTAATCTTTAAAATGACACATAAGGTGATGCCTTTTACAACTTCATAACTTTTAAACCTAAGTCCAATGTTTCAGTGAATTTGTAATTGTGGAATGTAATATGAATGTAATATAATATGTAATATGAATGAAAGCTGGTTTCAAGTCATAGAGTCATAGAGATGTACAGCATGGGAACAGACCCTTCGGTCCAACCCGTCCATGCCGACCAGATATCCCAACGCAATCCAGTCCCACCTGCCAGCACCCGGCCCATATCCCTCTAAGCCCTTCCTATTTATATACCCATCCAAATGCCTCTTAAATGTTGCAATTGTACCAGCCTCCACCACTTCTGGCAACTCATTCCATTCACGTGTGCATAAACAACAGCAGTACTTGCTGTCTGTTCAAATAGTGACATTGGTATGAGCGGGCATTACGAATGCAAACCCTATATATTTTGAAAATGTAAACAGTGATTTTCTTAAGGGAAGTTCTGCATCCACTCCCAACCTCCTCCAATGCTGTGGGCTCCTACTTTGTGTCCACCTCCCATCTTTCCCTCGCAAACCTCTCTGTCACCTGCTTAACAATTGTTTCCCACTTGAAAGCTTTCATACACAGCTTCTAACTAGTCCATGCAAATTATGTTGCAAGTTAATTGTATATTAATGTTGGTTCATACATTGCATTTATTTTTAACTTGTTTAAACTTCTGATTTATCACAGCAGTTTTTATATATTCCTGTGGATATTAAATAAAGTAGTTCATTTATTTTTTAAAAAGCAGTTCTGAGGAAGGGTCACCAGACCTGAAGCGTTAACTCTCATTTCTCTTCACAGATGTTCTTAGACCTGCTGAGCTTTTCCAGCAACCTTTGATTTTGTTTCTGATTTAAAGCATCCACAGTTCTTTCGGTTTCTCTTTAAAAACTGGAGCCCTCACACAACCTACCTTTCCACATATTTTTATGTCATCTGCAAATTTAGCTACAGTGCATTCATTTCCATCCTTCATGTCATTTATATATGACTTATATAATTTATATGTCAGAAAGAAATTGGGGAAGAAAGCATTTCTCTATGTACACCACAGACTGACAAATCTGTTTTCCTCCTGATATTTTGTGTGTTCACCATGGAGGTACAGGGTGCTACCATTAAGAATAGCCACTGTGATCCATGTGTGCAAGCAGATGCTCTATGTTGTGCACCTTATAGGACAGGCAAAGGTGCTTACTGCTGCTGAGACTTTGTGACATTCATGCCTCTGATGTCATATTTGAACTCCAGCTATGTACCATTTCACATTGCTGCAAGCTGGGAATTTCCCTTTGCTGAGGTGTTGCCAGTCATCCCAAAGGAAAAGGGAAGTCAGTTCCTTGGTTCACTGACCAAGCGGTTCCGGTGGAAAGGAAAGTAATGCCTTTTCTAATTGAGCAGCAAAAGAGCCCAACACCACCGGACACAGGCATCCTGCACTGAGATAGTGGCCAAGGGTCAGTGTAGAGCCCTGGGTGAAAATGTACAGCAATGATGGAATAAGGTTAACAATATTCTGTGCTTCATAAGGTTTAAGTGTCACTATCTTCTCTCTGCTACCTCATAGTTACAGGGCCACCACAACACCTTAATCTCCCCAAGGCTTATGGACTAAAACTTTCATGATTTAAAACATTATATCGACTCAACCACTCTCACCCATCTCATCGTCTCAAACTAGCTCCCCTTCCTGCCATCTGCACTTCCTACTGGGGACACCACTATCTCACTACCTCCCTGACTTCTGCATCATCACTGATTGCTCTTCCAACTACTTCCAACACACTCAGTCTCTCCCTTTATCTCATTGCAGGAAAGTTGGTCTATGCCCTGAACTAATGACAGCACTCCAATTGACCCACTTGTAATCCCTGGACAGGTGGCACTTGACCTTTCAGGAGTGACCGTCACCAACCTCCTGGACTGAAATTGGATGAGCTGTAATGATGCCCTCTGACTAACCATGGTTCTCCCTTGACCCCATTAAGGACTGGCCTCCTTTGACTTTCACAAATGGCTGTTTGATTAAAGCTCATGCCAGTATTAGGCCACATAACTTTTGGCACCAGTTGGAGGTGTGAAATTGATGGAGTATGGTACTGTGCAGCAATATGTCCATTCACGTGACTATTCAAACCATGACAAGCTGCCTGCCTCTCCCTCTGGCTAAAGAGCAAAGCAAGTTGTAAAGGCCAACAGTCTCCAAGTAAGCACAGAGTGAGTAAGTGAATGTAAACTAAGAGCCATAAGATGAATCCTGTGTAGCTGCATGAGATGTCCCTACATGCAAAGCAATCTGTCAGAAACATGCAAATCGTAGGTGTTCCCAGAGCTCCAAAGTGAAGTCCTAAAGAGCTGAATTGGTATCTGAGTTGGTCCATAAGCATCCAAAATGACAAGGTAAGGCTGTTGATTTATAGTCATTGACCTGAGTGGATAAAGGATGGAAGAGCATGGTGTCCAAGGAACATGCAAGGTGTTGTAATGAAGACAGGGTTAGATGAAGACCTGGAGGTGCAAGCATCAAGCTGTCACTGCTTGGTAACTGCCCTGACTTACATGATGGGAAATAACAGTGAGTTGGGCTGTTGATTTGAAAAGCATCAATGGAAACAAGACAGTCACCATTCATTAGCGAGATTCTGACCTTGCTGTTTAAACATTGAGAAAACAATTTCTGATTTTCTCCCCAATGTGGAAATTCTGATTTTTAAAAATTTTCTTTGTGTTCCCACATTTTTGAATATTTTCTACACTGATCTGGAGAACAGAAAGTTATACCCCTAATAATCTGTGCTTGAGGTTTTAAAAATTCATTTGTGGGATGGTTAGGTTAGACCTAGTTGGCTAGGTCTTGAGAAAGTGGTGCTGAGTTGCCTTCTTGAATTGCTGCAGTCTATAATGTAGATCCACTTACAATGCCATTAGGGAAGGAATTGCAGAATTGTGACCCAGCGACACTAAAGGAATGGGATGGTGAGTGGCTTGGAAGGAGACCTACAGATGGTGATGTTCCCATGTATCTGCTGTCCTTCTAGATAGTAGTGGTTGTGCGTTTGGAGGTGCTATCTAAGTAATTGGTGAATTTCTACAGCACTATTAGACCATACAGTATAGGAGCAGAATTTGGGCAATTGAGTCTTTTATGCCATGTCCTGCTTTCTCCCCATAACCCTTGATCCCCTTACTAATCAAGAACCTATCTATCTCTGACTAAAATAGACTCAATGACTTGGCCTCCACAGCCCTGTGCGCCAATAAATTCCACAGATTAACCATCCTCTGGCTGAAGAAATCCCCCTCATCTCAGTTCTAAAGGGTCGACCCTTCATTCTGAGGCTGAGCTCTCGGGTCCCAGTCTATCCTACTAATAGAAATATCTTCTCCACATCCACTCTATCCAGTCTCTCAGTATCCTATAAATTTCAATGAGATCGCCCCCCCCCTCATCCTTTTAAACTCCATCAAGTACCAACCCAGAATCCTCAACTACTCCTCATATGCCAGGCCCTTCACCCTTGGGATTATTCTTGTTAAACTCCTCTGGACCCCTTCCAATGCTAGTACATCCTTCCTTAGATATGGGACCCAAAACTGCTCTCAATATTCGAAATGCTGTCTGACCAGAGCCTTATTCAGCCGCAGCAATACATGCCTGCTGTTGTATTTTTGCCCTCTTGAAATGAATGCTAACATTTGCCTTCCTTAACTGCCAACTGAACCTGCATGTTAATCTTAAGAGAAGTCTGAACTAGGACTACCAAGTCTTTTTTGCTTCAGATTTCCGAATTATTTTTCCATTCAGAAAATATTCTACAACTCTATTCTTCCCACAAAGGTGCATAACCTCACATTTTGCCACATTGTATTCCATATATCACTTCTTTGCCCACTCTCCTAGTCTGTCCAAATCCTTCTGGAGCCTCCCCACTTCCTCAACACTATCTGTCTCTCCAGTTGTCTTTGTGTCATCAGCAAATGTAGCAACAATGCCCTAATTTCCTTCATCCAGATTGCTAATGTATAATGTGAATAGTTGTGGTCCCAGTACTGACCCCTGTGAAACTCCATTAGTCAGCGGCTACCAATTTGAAAAAGATCCCTTTATCCCTACTCTCTGCCTTCTGCCAATCAGTCAATCCTCTATACATGCCAGTACCTTGCCTCTCACACCATAGGCTCTTATCTAATTTAGCAGCCTCCCGCGTGGTAACTTGTCAAATGACTTTGACTGACTTTCCTTTGTCTACCTCCTCAAAAAATTCGAACAGAATTTTCAGGCATGACCTTCCCTTGACTAAGAGGAGAAAGTGAGGTCTGCAGACGCTGGAGATCAAAGCTGAAACTTTATTGCTGGAACAGCACAGCAGGTCAGGCAGCATCTAGGGAACAGAAGATTCGACGTTTCGGGCACATGCCCTTCTTCAGGAAGAAGGGCATGTGCCCGAAACGTCGAATCTTCTGTTCCCTAGATGCTGCCTGACCTGCTGTGCTGTTCCAGCAATAAAGTTTCAGCTTCCCTTGACTAAGCCATATTGACTCTGTCCTAGTTTACCATGCATTTCCAATTGATGTGTAATCTCATCCCTAACAACGTCAAGCTTCTTGAATGTTGGAGGACCTGCACTCATCTAGACAGGTGTAGGTTCTGTACTTGTTACTAAAGGAGCCTGGCTGGTGTGAATCTGATATGGAGCTATTCAGAGTCTTATGTATAGCTGCCAATATCCTCCTTTTTCAAATGCAAACTTTGTTATGACCAATGGGGAAGTGGGAGAAGGAAAAGAATCTGGTCATTCTCCAAACTCGGTTGTAACATCCTGTTTCTGTCTCAACCTTCTGTTTCTCAGGTTGATGGCAATGAAAGATTGCGGGTGTTTTCTGTTTTGGAAAGGTAGTATTATTTTCCTGAAACTGTTTAGTTTGTGTGAACAGTAAATAGTAATGTGTGTTTATCTACCTATGGAGTGCTGTTCTGGTGTTACCTAAGAAAGTGAATGAACTGGACCTGTATGTCTCACTGGTTAAGTCTTTACAAGTCATTAGTATATTTTCATACACTCACTTACGAAATGTTATACTTGGATTTGCATTTCAAAGAGTTTGGAAAATTAGCCTATTAGGAAATATTTATTCATTAATCTAGTCTAATTAATTTAAATTCTCCAGAGAATAATTGGATTCACTCACAAACTGAATTTCAGGCCTGAAATTGCTATCAGTGATGTTCCCTTGTTTTGGGTTATTTCCTATTTTAAATTAGCAATGGCATTTGAAAGAAGCACTTTAAGCATTTATACTTACAATGCTGTATTTACGCTCAGCTTTAAGTAGTCTTCTCCAGGTTGTCAGCGAGATTAGACAGTAAACAGGATTTTCCTTTCCAATGGGCTAGCAGGATACTTAATGGGAAGGTGGGAGTGAATGAGACCCCCAGAATACATTTTCTGGCATCACTTCCACCAGATGTCTCAGCTCAAATATGGCCTTATTTAGATGGAGCTGTAATAATGTAATATTTCATGGCCATTGCATTAATAACACTGCCATTGTTTCTGACAGAGGCACAAGATCTTAAAGATTGTTAAGATCCAAATGAAATCAGAAGTTAATTATGGTAGAATGGATAACTAGTTCTATCTCAGTAGATGTTGTCATATCATTGGAAGTAAAATTCTGTTTTGTTATCAAGACTCTGTGAGTCTGATTCTTGAAGCAGCAATAACCATTTCTTACCCCACCCTTGGTATTAAAATTCCAAGCACTTTTGAGAAGGCTTTCAGCAGTATTCCCAATGAAGTTCAATAATATAGTCTGCAGGAAGTTCACTGAAGTCAGACTGGTTAGACAACCTGCTCCTTCCTGTTTGCTAGCAAAGAGAATCACAGCTAGTCTATTTACCCTGTCCATGCCCCTCGTGATTTTATAAACCTCTGTAAGGTCACTGACAGCTTCCAGGGAAAACAGCCCCAGCCTATTCAACCCCTTCCATTGGCTCAAGCCCTTCAACCCTGGCAATATCCTTGCAAATCTTTTCTGAAACCTTTCAAGTTTTACAGCATCCTTCTGATAGGATGAACAGAATTGCACACAATATTCCAAAAGCGGCCTAACCAATGTCCTGTACAGCCACCATATGATCTCCCAAGTCCTATACTTAATTCTCTGGAAAGGAAAGCATGCCAAACATCTTCTTCACCAACCTGCGACTCCACTTTCAAGGAACAATGAACCTGTACTCCAAGGTCTTTTTATTTAGCAATACTCTCCAGGGTCTTACCATGAAGTGGATAAGTTCTGCCCTGATTTGCTTTTCCAAAATACAGCACCTCACATTTATCCAAAGTAAACTCTATCTACCACTCCTTGGCCCATCTGGTCAGGATCCCGTTGTACTGTGAGGTAACCTTCTTCGCTGTCCATCGCATCTCAAATTTTGGTGTCATCTGCAAACTTACTAACTATACCTCCTTATGAATGACAAAAAGCAGTAGACCAATCACTGATCCTTGTGGCACACACTGGTCACAGGCCTCCAGTCTGAAAAGCAACTCTCCACCATCACCTGAATTGTACTTAAGTAGGTTAGCAGAGAGAGAAAACATGTCTTGATTCCCCTTGAACTTTACATGATACCATCCAGTGCTGGTATCTTGCACAATAAAAGTGTAAGACCACCACTTGTAGCAACAAGTTGCACTTCTTTGGATTCTGAAGTCATTTCATATACAACCTGAGCTTGAAATGTAATCCCACCAATTTTGCCCTTATAGTGGTTATAAATCTCTACAAACATCAGATGTGAGAATGATTGCCAGAAATTCATGGGTGATATGAATATGATATACTAAGGAAATTTGCCACAGGAGAGAATTCCTCACACTGTATCTTTATATTGGTCATATCAAGAAACATTCATGGCAGCCTAATTAATATTACATTTCCTTACAGGAACAACTTGCTTTGCACATAACAGGAGTTCAGACCCAAAAGAACAGCATGGAGGGGCAAATGAACAAGCTGATACACAACAAGACACGTATCATTGTGAGTTTGTAGTACTGGAGATTGTTTACAAGGTCCAGCGCATACTTTTCAAAGAGATCATCTCAGCAATGTTCCTCTTTGATATAAAGTTTGATATGAATAGATAAATAGTCCATAAATTGCAGGTTTAGGGGCAGGTCTGACTGATACCCCAGTAAATGTGTTCTGAAATATGTTCTTCAATAATTATGTGATGGGAGTAGCAGACTACTGTAGTCCACATGTAGCTATTAGACTACAGAAAAACCTGAACCTTTTAAAATCAGCAAATCATACAATTGTACAATCTCTGAATGAGAGAGGAAAGCTACAGGATTAGGAAGAACCCTTTGCTAAATTATTTGGATGTTCCCCACCATATTTTCATGTCCTATCCATACGATAGCAAACATCACATTCAAGATTATGTATTTTTCAGGCTAAAACACATACCAAGTTTATTGAAAATGCATAATAATACAAATATAAAAGCAATACAGCAGAATAATTTACACTGCAAATGCTCAACTTGGACACTTGATTTTCTTTCCTAAATAACAAAATGTCTAGAATGTTAAGATTCCTTCCAGAATCTTCTGGCTTAGTTCCTCTGATAGAGTGTTTTGTACCTTTCAGAACCCTGAGTCACTGCTGCAGTGGATCAATCCACGTTTAAAGTAGGGGGAACTGGGAACTGAAAACTGATAAGCTTTCATCTATTATACCATTACTAGGAGTACTTTTCACAAGGAAAAATTTATGTTCATATCCAATTTTGACTTTCATTGTAGTGTGAGAGATTTAGCTGTGCACATTCAATAAGAAATATGTTTGATTCTGATGCTGCGATATAACTCTTTAGTCCTAAGAACAACTCTTAATGATGATTATGTGCTACGAGCTTCATGAGCATTCAACATTTCCCACACAAGACGGAACTCGTGGTGGAATTTGAGGGATTGGGCATTTGCAAAGTATTCATTTTTCAGACAGCAAGATAAGTTGTAAAGTCTTTCCTGTGCCCCTTTTGACATGTAATATCTTCATCCTTGACAATATCTAACTTGAAGGCCCAGATGAAAAAAGTTTATTTTTCCAGACAATACTTGTTTATTAGGAGAAAGTACGGACTGCAGATGCTGGAGATAAGAGTTGAAGAGTGTGGTACTGGAAAAGCACAGCCAGTCATGCAGCATCTGAGGAGCAGGAGAATCGACATCTCAGGCATAAGCCCTTCATCCTGATGAAGGGCTTATGCCTGAAACGTCAATTCTCCTGCTCCTCAGATGCTGCCTGATTGGCTGTGCTTTTCCAGCAGCACAATACTTGTTTATTGTCTTACCTCACTTTTCCCACCTTGTTCTTCCACTCTCATGCAACACACAAAGCAATCCTTTCAGAAAGCAACCAACTATGTCTTTTTGATAATATGAGGGTCATTTTGTAATGTATCATCATTTCGGTCCTTCTCCATAATTCACCTTATCTGATACCGTGGACTGATTTTAGTGGAAATTGTGCCCTTTCACCAGGCACTGACTGCTTTTGAATAAAGCAGTCCCACTCCACCCGCTTCCTCTGAATACTTCTAGGTCTTCCTAGTGGCAACCGCCGCCCTCTGCTGGATGAATTCCTGCTGTGGAGAGATGAAGCCCTTAAGTTGGCATTTTGTTTGCAGTTGTTGAGTCTGTTTCACATCACCTTTTGAAAATTTCAACAAATTCACCTCTGTCTAAACTAATGTGATCTCTCCAGAGTTCATTTATTCCTTCGTAATGACCAATTCCTTGTCTGTTTTAGTGTGTTAGAGCAGGAAATTGTAACTGAGCTGGAAGGCCTGCCATGATCTTCCTGGAGTGTGGAATAGGTTTGATAGGCAGAATGATCTGCTCCTGTTTCTAATGTTTCTAGGTCAGGAACTCTCTGATATTCTTGCTAGGGTCTGTTGTCCTAAACTGTAATCTGGACGCTCCATATTCTCTCCACTAACATTCCATCTTTTTCTACTCCTAGTATCTCTTTCAGTTTTACCTTGGGAGAATCACATAGAGTCACAGAATCATAGAGATATACAGCACAAAAACAGACCATTTGGTCCAACTCGCCCATGCAGACCAGATGTCCTAAATTTATCTAGTCCCATTTGCCAGCACTTGGCCCATATCCCTTTAAACCCTTCCTATTCATATATCCATCCAGATGTCGTTTAAATGTAGTAATTGTACCAGCCTCCACCACTTCCTGTGGCAGCTCATTCCTACACACAAGACTCTTTGTATGAAAATGTTTCCCATTACATCACTTTTAAGTTTTTCCCCTCTCACCCTAAATCTATGCTCTCTAGTTCTGAACTCCCCCATCCCAGGGAAAAGACCTTGTCTATTTATCCTATACATGCCCCTCATGATTTTATAATGCCTATAAAGGTCACCCCTCAGCCTCCTATGATCCAGTGAAAACAGCCCCAGCCTATTCAGCCTCTCCCTACAGCTCAAACTCCCAACCCTGGCAATAGCCTTTCAAGTTTTACAAAGTTATACAATAACCCTTTCAAGTTTTACAACATCCTTCGGATAGGAAGGAGACCAGAACTGCACACAATATTCCAAAAGAGGCCTAACCAATGTCCTGTCCAGCAGCAATATGACCTCCCAACTCCTGTACTCAATGCTCTGACCAATAAAGCATACCAAACGCTTTCTTCACTATCCTATCTACCTGCGACTTCACTTTCAAGGAGCTATGAATCTGCATTCTGAGGTCTCTTTGTTCATCAACATTCCCCCAGGCCTTACTATTAAGTGTATAAGTCCTGCCCTGATTTGCCTTTCCAAAATGCAATACCTCTCATTTATCCAAATTAAACTCCATCTGCTACTCATCGGCCCACTGGCCCAAGTTTTATGTTATCTTTATTTTCCCAGAATGAATCTGACGTCTTTAAATTGGTGATTCAGAAGGAATTCCAGGAACTCAGGAGTTTTGTTGATGATGAAGAGGCCAATATCATCGAGACCATACAATTAAAATGTACTTCTGCCATTGAATCAATTGATAAACAGTTGGAAGAGATGTCCAAATCTTTAAAGCAGTTTGCTGAAGCTGAGGCTTCATTGAAGAAACTAAGCAATGAAAATCACTTAGATTTCATACAAGTAAGTACAATTAATTGTCTCAAATTCTTGTTTGGTTAAGAGATAGCAAAAGAGATAAATGAGTGGTAGGAATGCATTGAGTTTTAGAAAGAAAGAAGCAGCAAAGAAACTTCAAAAGATTTATGGAAAGATTTGGGTGCAGGTATAATGTTGGATATCCAACTCAAATATCTACCAATTCTAATCCCATCCTCAAATGTCATTCATATGATCTCTTGGGTTATACAAAATCAAAGCATAAAGGACCAAGAGAAACTATGCAAACCAAACTTAGCAGAAGCGTACTCTATGTTGTCAGATCTTGGTTTGATGCATCCGTTCCATTTTCTTATTCCTGAGCAACTGAGAGCTGAAGATGAAGAATATACTGGAAATTCACACTTCACTGATGAAATGATTACATTTAACTCAGCATTACTGAATGAAACATCCTTGTAGTTAAGGGAAGGGGTAATTGATAATTGCACAATTAGTTTGATTTTAATCATATAAATCCCTGGTTTTTGATGTATTACTTTATCTTAAATTTGAATGCCATGGTGACCTCAGTTTTCCTGGTTAAGGATGGGGGAAACTTAGTGAGAGTATATAACCCCACAGTGATTAACTTAATTGTACCCTTCAGTGATATTGACTTCATTCTAAGGCTAATCTGATGCAATTTGGTACATCATTATGGTTGACCTTGAAAACTGATTGACTAGAAATTGGTTTCAGTTTAATGTTTGACACATACATGATTTTCAAAACTCTCCTGTCAGCATGAAAACTCACCATCCAAATAGGCACCAGGTTAATTCAGGTATTGTCCTCTCTAACTTAATGGTTAATGTCTGGAAAGTCATAGAATATGTGTAATCTTGACTATTTATTGAGACAGCTACCCAGTCCAGACACCCCTTGTTAGGTGTATCTGCTGTGCAATTAACCAGTTTGGCTGGAAAATAAACAAAGGGAAGAAGCAGAGGATGAGTAGAGAGCTTTGGTTGATGCCCTTTGTAATCGGTGATGCACTGGATCCAGCACCATCACCAATTATTATGTCCAGCATTACATTGTAGAGCTTTCCAATCACATTGTAAAGTCAATTTGCTCCAGAATCCTCATGTGCTTATTTTTATATCAATGTTATAATGTAAATATATTGATTGACAAAATAATATACTGATTGACAGATCTGTTGAAACCTGAAACCTAATACCCCAGGGGCAGATAACCAATTAAGTACCCACGTAGTTCCAATTTCCAAAGCAGAGAGCCCATTTCAGCAGTCTGAGCTGGAGACTGATGTGAGTAGTGGCATAGGGAGAGCCATCAGGCTCTCAGGTGCCCAGGAGCAGTTACAGGCATCCTTCCACCTTGAGGTCCTCATAGTCTCCCATTATCACAGTCGAGAAAGGAGATATTCATGAGCTCTTCCATTTTGATGTAAGCTCCAGGTCTCCTCCTACCACTCCACCAATGCACATCTCACCAAATGGAACTGCTGTTCACTGCTGGTCCTCCTATTAGGCCCTTTCTTCTTCAGTCCACCACCATGACAAATTGGACTGGGCACCTGTAACTGACTCCATAACTGCCCACCAACTGGGAAGATCAGTTATGATTATATTGAATGGCAGGACATGCTCAGTGGACTGAATAGCCTACTCAGATCCTATGTTTCTAAGATTGCGACCAATAATTGGCCAAGTCTACCAGAGTAACAAACATCTTTGAAATAAAATAAGGGTTTCTTCACCCATGGGACCTGGATGTTGGGAGTACTTGTGACAAATTGATTGGAGGCAGTTGGGGTGGGGTTTTCTGGTGAGGGTGACAGTGGAGGAGGAATGAAGGTGGTGTTCTGGTGGGTGTGGGTTTAATCCTATCAAAATTGACAACGTTTGACTTGCGACACTATCATCTCTCTACTGATCAAATCACTGAATCAAGAATCTCAGGCTCCCACAGACTGTTCTAGAAATTTAGAACTAAAAGTGCTCCTTAAGGGAGATGGGTCCATCAGGATAAAGGACAATCCCATAAAGCATGAGAAAACTTAACAACTACTTCTGGGTTCCAGACCAGAACTAGAGCCAACACTGGGATTTTGACACAGCTGATAAAATTCAGCCCAGTGTAGACTCTGAGACTGTTCAGAATACTATCACCAGCAGTTAATGACAAATCTCCAACAGCCATCTCAGATTTGAAGGGTGTGTGGCTTCAAAATGTGGAGGTGTGATCTACAGTTAAGATAGATGAGTGTTAAATTCTAATTTTTTTCTGTATTTACCTCTGTTAAATCTTTTAATTTTTTTCTTCTATACACTTTTCAGAAGTACAGTTCAATTGTCTCAAGGTAAGTGTAATCTGCAGCTTCTCTATTATTTTATTGGGTGCTGAGGCAATGAAGAAAAAGATTTTTTGACTATTTTGTTTCTTCCTAATCTTAGGTTTTTAATGATTTTCCCTGAAATGTATCAAATCCCTTGATGTTCGTTGGGAAAGAATGGTGTGAGGTGCAGCAGGACATTACACAGACTAGGAGCTGTGATTGCTAGCCTAGGCAGCTCAGAGATGATTCAGCCCAAAGATGTCTTTACTACCCTTCAGATAGGTAGCACTGAATAAAATTAGTAAAGAATCTTACTCCCTTGTTCAAAAAGCACAGCAGATCAAGGCCAGGTAATTACAGACTAGTTAGCTTGCCATCAGTGGAGGGAAATTATTGGAAAAAATTCTAAAGGTCAGGGAAAGGTAGAGATTGGTCAAGGATAGTCTACATGGATTTGTTGGAGGGAAAACCAGTTTGACTAATTCAATTTAATTTTTTTGAAAAAGTGACTAAATATATTGATGAGGGTAGAGCAGTTGATTGTTTTTTACATGGACCTCAGTAAGACCTTTGACAAGGTTTCATATGGAAGGCTGGTCCAAAGGTAAGAGCCCATAGCATCCAAGGCAAGTTGACAAACTGGGTCCAAAATTGGCTTACAAATAGGAGGGAAAGGGTGAGGATGGAGGGTTGTCTCTGTAACTGGAAGCCTTGGGAGCACGAGGATCAATGCAGGGACCTTTGCTGTTTGTTATGTGCATTAATGACTTGGATGTGAATGTAAGATGGTATAATTAGTAAGTTTAAAGTTAACACAAAAGTTGGTGGTGTTGATAGTGAGGAGGATGGTGTCAGGCTACAGTCTGATATTGATCAGCTGGTAAATTGGGTAGAGCAATGGCAATTGGAATTTAATCCCGATAACTTCAAGGTGATGCATTTTGGGAGGTCTAACAAGGAACAGAAATACACAATGAATGGTAGCTCCCTAAGGAGTACTGACAAACAAAGGGACATTATTGTACAAGCCCATAGATCCCTTCAGGTACATAGGGTGGTGAAGAAGTCATACAAGGTGTTTCCCTTCATTAGTCAGGGCATAGAATATCGGAGCAAGGAATTTTGTTACACGTTTATAAAACATTGGTTGGGCCATTCAAGGAATACTGTATGCAGTTCTGGTTGCCACACAATTGATTGCACTGGAGAAGGTTCAGAGGAGATGCACCAGGATGTTACTTCAGATGAAAAGTCTCAGTTATCAATAGAGACTGGATTAGTTTGATTTGTTTTCTTTCCCTGAGGTGGGATCTGACTGAGATATACAAAATTATGGGAGGCATAGACAGAGTAAATCATCAGAATCTCTTCCTGAATGCAGACGTGTCTAAAACCAGAAAGCGTACATTTAAAGTGAGGAGCATTTTCTTTAATCAGTTCTGGCTACAAAAGGACATGGTGGAAATATGGAACGTGCTACCTGAGAGGGTATTGGAGATCAGAATTCTTACAGCATTCAAGAAACAGCTGAATGAGTACTTAAAATGCTAGGGCAAAGCTGGCTGTGGACCAAGTGCAGGTAAATGGGATTAATGTAGTTTGATGTTAGTGGTAGGCATAGACATGGTGGGCCGAAGGGACTGTTGCCCTGTTGTATGATTCCTCTTTGATTCCTGATCATCATCTTGTGACCCTTCCTGGGGAGAAAGTGTGGCCACTGGTAGAGGACATAATGGGGCTTGTCAGTGATGACTTCATTACTCAAATGGCCTGATGAGACTCATAATGAACAGGATCACTCTCCTACACATGCGCACACACAAACGTTGGTCTTCTTAAAAAAAAATTGTGTCCTCCCTGTCAGTGCTCATTTTGTTTGAGACTGTCCTTCAGGGCCCTTTATGGACAAGTGCCTCCCATTCGAAACACCTTTGAGCACTGCTTGTGTGAAGACTCTCCTGCCCTTTATGCTGGCTACCTGGATTAACATATTGCAGGTCCATGTGTCTTCTCTCCTTTACCTAGCTGTGTGTAATAGATTAGGAAATAGAAGCAGGAGTTGGCCATTCGGCCCACTGTACCTGTTCCCTATTCAACTAGAGCTGGCATTATTAATAATTCATTGTCTTTGGGGAAGATCTACATTACTGGGTAATTGATTTAATGCTTGCAAAGAGGAAGATAATGTGTGGTGGTAATGTCACTGGACTAACAATTAGTGAAATTTGAATTCAGTTAATAACTCTGGAAGATAGCGCTATTCTCAGTAATTGTGACCATATCAACCATCATCAATTATTGTTTTAAAAAACCATCTGTGTTCACTAATAGCTATTAGGGAATGAAACCTGTCATCCTTATCCAAGTTGGTCTGCTCATGACTCCAGACCCACAGCAATGTGATTGATGCTTAACTATCCTCTGAATAGCTGAGTAAGTTACTCAGATCAAGGGCAATTAGTGATGGGCAATAAATACCTCACCAGCAACGTCCACATCTCATGAATGAATAAAGAATGAAGAACAGGCACAGACCATTCTGCCCACCTTATAAAAATCCTTCCCTCACTGATTGTATTCCATATGCATTCCAAATTCCTTGATGAAAGATATGTTTTTCCTTAATTTCAGGTTTTAATTTCTTGCATTACTAGCAGCTCAAGGGTGGCACAGTGGTTAGCACTGCTGCCTCAAAGCGCCAGAGACCCAGGTTCAATTCCCACCTCAGGCAACTGTCGATGTGGAGTTTGTCCATTCTCCTCCGGATGCTCTGGTTTCCTCCCACAGTCCAAAAATGTGCAGGTTAGGTGAATTGGCCATGCTAAATTGCCCATAATGTTAGGTGTAGGGGTCTGGGTAGGTTGCTCTTCAGAGGGTCGGTGTGGACTTGTTGGGACTAAATGTTATACAGATTTCCACACTGTAAGTAATCTAATCTAAGTAATGACTAGCCGACTTTTTCCTATGCTAGAAGGTTAATAGAATTGAGATGGAGGGTTGGCATTTTTAGGATACAAACTTACAACTAGTGAGTGCCGCAGGGATCAGTGCTGGGGCCACAATTACTTATCAATACAAATTAATGACTTGGATGAGAAAAGTCAATGTACTATAGTGAAGTTTGCAGATAACACAAAAATAGGTGGAAAGGTAACTAGTGAGGCTCATACGGAGAGTCTCCAGGAAGATTTAGAGAAGTTAAGAAGAGGGCAAAAACTTGACAGATGGTACATAATGTGGGAAAATGTGAGGTTATGAGTGTTGGCAGGAAGACTAGAAGAGCTAACTATTATTTAAATAGAGAAAGACTGCAGAAAGCTGCAGAACGGAGGGATTTGGGAGTTTTCATACATAAATAAAAAAGCTCACTTACAAGTTCAGAGGGCAGTAAAGAAGGCAAATGGAAAATTGGCCTGTTTCAGAGGGAATGGAGTATACAAAATAGGGAGGTTTTTACTATAACTGTACGAGGCACTAATCAGAGCACACCAGGAAAATACTATGAATAGTTTTGACTCATTGGAATTCAGAAGAATGAGGGGGGGGGGGGGGTTCTTAATAGAGACGTATAACATTTTGAAGGGAATACATAAGATAAAAGCAGGGAGGTTGTTTCTACTGGCGGGTGACTCTAGAACTATGGAGCATAGCCTCAAAATAAAGGGACGCAGATTTGGGACTGAGTTGTGGAGGAACATCTTCACCAGAAGGATTGTGAATCTGTGGAACTTGCTGTCCAATGAAGTAACTGAGGCTGACTCATTGAATGTTTTTAAGACAAAGATAGATAGATTTTTGAATAGTAAAGGAATTAAAGGTTATGGTGAGTGGACGGATAAGTTGATTTAAGTCCATAAAATAATCAGCCATGATCTTATTGAATGGCGGAGCAGGCTCGATGGGCCAGACGGCCTAGTTCTTATGTTCTTATATTCTCTTTATCTAAGGAAAGATATATATGCACTGGAGGCAGTTTAGAGAAGGTTCATCCGGCTGATCACAGATATGGAGGGACTGTCTTATAAGAAGTTGAGTAGATTGGGACTGGACTCACTGGAGTTTCAAAGAATGAGAAGGGACTTTATTAAAGCATAGAAGATTCTTAGTGGACCTGACATGGTTGATGTGGAAAAGAAGTTTCCTGTTGTGGGAGTCATAGTCATAGAGAAGTACAGCATGGAAACAGACCCTTCGGTCCAACCCGTCCATGCCAACCAGATATCTCAAACAGTCTAGTCCCACCAGCCAGCACTGGCCCATATCCCTTCAAACCCTTCCTATTCATATACCCATCCAAATGCCTTTTAAATGTTGCAATTGTACCAGGCTCCACCACTTCTTCTGGCAGCTCATTCCATACACGTACCACCTTCTGTGTGAAAAAGTTGCCCCTTAGGTCTCTTTTATATCTTTCCCCTTTCACCCTAAACCTATGCCCTCTAGTTCTGGATTTCCCCACTCCAGGGAAAAGACTTTGTCTATTTATCCTTTCCATGCCCCTCATAATTTTGTAAACCTCTATAAGGTCACCCCTCAGCCTCCGGCGCTCCAGGGAAAACAGCCCCAGCCTGTTCAGCCTCTCCCTATAGGTCAAATCCTCCAACCCTGGCAACATCCTTGTAAATCTTTTCTGAACCCTTTCAAGTTTCACAACATCTTCTGGTAAGAAGGAGACCAGAATTGCACGCAATACTCCAACAGTGGCCTAACCAATAGCCTCTACAGCCGCAACATGAGCTCCCAACTCCTGTACTCAATATTCTGACCAATAAAGGAAAGCAATCCAAACACCTTCTTCACTATCCTATCTACCTGTGACTCCACTTTCAAGGAGCTATGAACCTGCACTCCAAGGTCTCTTTGTTCATCAAGCCTCCCTAGGATATAGAGTCGAGGACCAAGGGTCATAATCTTAGAATAAGGGTCGCACGTTGAAGACAGAGTTGGGGAGGAATTTCTTCTTTCGATGTGTGAGTGTGAATCTCTTTGTATTAGTCTCACTCTGTTGTGTTTTACTGCTGATGATTCTTATCATCTCAATGTTTACACATGTCGTAATTCTTTACAGCAAAGGACTGTTGAGGCTGAATCATTAAGTAACTCAAAACTGAAGTTGATAAAGAAATCAAGTGTTATGGGAATAAAGTAAGAGTTGAAGATTATCAGATCAGTCATGATCTCATTCAGTGAAGGAGCTGAATGGTCTGCTTGCTGTCCTATGTCCTATGGATTTTATTGTATACACCAAAGCAGTTTGAAAATTTAGATTAATAACTTTAATTATTATTAACAAGAATAGAAACCTAGAAGTTAGAGGTTGTCAAACAACTGAATTAATGAAACCCCATAGTGAAAAACCATGCAATGTATAGTAAGTGAATGTGTCTGTTTCCTGCTAACAGACTGAGTTATAAGTATCTCTAATGTTTCAGCGCATGTCCTGAGATATCTTATCTTTCAGTTACCAAGATTAAAATAGGTACCTCATGTGTGTGAATGAACACTAGTGGGAGAAATGATTAAATAAGATTATGTGCTAATTTTAAAAGGGGTGACCGCTAGATAGGGGAGGGCATCAAACTCGGAGATTGAAAGCATTTTCTTTAGTGCAATGTGTGTGGGTGCGAATCTCTTTGTGTCAGGCTCACTCGGTTGTGTTACATTGCTCATGATTCTTATCACCTCAGTGTTTACACAAGTCATTATCTAATTCACGATAAGTGTTACTCATGCACTTCAACTGAGTCAAGTGCAAATAAATCAAACAGAGCAAATAGTTTTTCACATAAATAAGATTGTTGCCTCAGTTAATAAATGATTATAGTATTTACTTAGTAATGGGTGGTTATAATTTCCAGTTCAGTGACTTTACTCATATGACTCAGTGCTTTGTGTGCAATACACCCTTGACCACCTACAATAGAGCTGGCTATCCTTTTACACTGTGGGAGGACATGTCATTTTTCTCTTCCTTGTGGGGACTGGTGAACACATTTCAGAAAGAGAAGGGTTCCTACAACATTCCTACTTCATCAAAAAAAATCAAAAGCAATAAATTGATCAATTAAATGCATCATTAATAGAAATGGCCATTAAAAGTACCAAGCAGCAAAACCTAATAATAAAGCTGATTTTTTTTGCCTTTTTGGTTAAGAGGCAGAGATAGAGAGAGGAAGAGTATTTACCAGGAAATTTCTATTTCATATTGATATGAAAGTTTTTCTTTCTTGAGACACTTCAATGAAATTTGGTAAAAAATGATTTTTTTAATATAATGAGTAAGAGCAACCAGCAGCTGATCATTTCCACCCTCAGTGTCGCAGCCGGGCTTGCAGTCTCTTTTGCCCATTTGACTTTCCTTGCCCTCTCATCGTGCTGCAACTCTCATCTCCTTCCCCTCCTCCCCAAGTTAGAGTTTCCCAATCTCCACACTCACTGCCAAGGGTCCAATGCCAGGCTGCTAGCGGCCCTTCCGATCACAGATTAGTTCTCTCCCACTCTTGTTGCTGATTGGCTCAGTCAGGGTGAGACACATACAGAACACATTATAGAAAACCCACCATGCGGAAAGAAACTGCACCAACCTTCCGAAGAGTATCCCACACCCCATCCTTGAATCCTGTCCCCATAACCCTGCATTTCCCATTGCTAACATCCCTGCATACTACGGACAATTTAGAATGGCCATCATCCAGAGGAAACCCACTCAGACACAGGGAGAATGTGTAAACTCCACACAGACACTCACTCAAGGCGGAAATCAAACCCAGATCCCTACCGCTGTGAGGCAATAGTGCTAACCGCTGAGCCATCGTGCTGACCCAGATTGGAGGAATGGCTCCTTGCAAAATCTTACACTTCAACTTACCTGAATTTGAAACACTGGCTTCAAATAAATAAAACAAAAAAATTCTTTAAAAAACTTGCACTTCACATCATCTTGTTTCTTGGTCTGTGCTCCTGCTTGTGTAAGGGTATGTGATGATTAATTATGCAAACCTTATGTCTCTCAGTAAAGCAGACATGGGGCTTTATGAAAAGTTTGTATCTGGCCTGCAGGCCATCGTTGGACACACTCAGTCTAAAGTATGTACAGGAGGACAAATCCATTTTGGTATTTGCAACATGGAAACAGTGTTGAATTTGTTCATTGGTTTAGCCAGAGTTAGAATAGTTTCAGGCATTATATTGTAAAAAGGATGTTAGAGCTACAGGAGAGGTGCAGGATTGATTCATGAGTGCTCAAATTAATATAGAGTCAGTAAAGAACATTTAGGACTTTTTTTCACTTGAACAGAGAAAAGTGGATTCCAAACCAAAATAAATGAACTAACAGCACAAATATAGGTGACAGGTGGGATCTCATAACTATTATGGAGACATTGATGAGGAGATCAAAGCTGGGAACTAAATATTCAGGGGCATGTGACTTCTCAAAATAAAAGCCACAAAGTTAGGGATGGTGGGTTAGCATTGTTGGTACGGGATAGAGTAGATGCATCAGCAAAAATTATGTTGGATTGGAAAATGCAAAATCCATATTGAAGTACGTAAGCAATGAAAAGGTTAAGCAGACCCTGGTAGGTGTAATCAGTAAAGTATTAGGGGAAAAGGCAGGAAAGTGGACTTGAGGATTATACAATCAGCCATGATCTCATTGAATGGCAGAGCAAACTTGATGGGTTGAATGGCCTCCTGATGCTATGTCTTATTGTCTTGAAGATACTTCCTACTCGATCTGTTCAGAGATTTTATTACACATCTCTGGAGCAGGTGGGATTTGAACCTGGGATTCCTTGCTCAGAGATGTTGTCTGAGCCTTTCAACTTAGGATGGACAATTGTTGCCAATTATTGGTAAATTGGTTTGGAATGTGACTGAAAGAATGGAGGGGGCAGTTAGAAGATTTTAAACGTGGATTAATAGAAAATGAATACTCAACCATGAATTGAAACAAAGTTTAGCGTCAATGAAAATTGAATTGACTACACATTTGACAAGACAGTCAATTACATGGGATTTGAATTGATCGATCCAGCAGAGGCAAAAGGGGCTTTTTATCAACATCTGAAGCCACCTTTTAAAGAACAATTGTGGCCAACAATATAGAGATAAAATTAACTGTGTTGAAATGAAACATTTAAGAAACTCATTGTCAGGAGCAAACATTTCTTGCTTAGTATAACACTTTCGGATATAAAGTTTCAATTCAGTCTTTTCTGATAATATGTCTCAGAAGAGCATCCTCAATTTGCACCAATTCCCTCAATCTTCCAGTTTCAAATAGAACAGATCCATCTGTTGAATTGGACTTGTGTCTTGTCAGGCCATGCTGATTTTAATCAAACAAAGAAGATCTGATACAAAAACAGACATTGCTGGAGACCCTTTGAAGGGTCATTGGTCTCAATATGTTAACTCTGTTTCTCGTTCCACAGATGCTGTCAGACCTGCTGTGTTTCTCCAGCAATTTCTGATTTCATTTTCATGCCAATTTCAACTGTACTGAGACTACCCAACATGACCTCACACAGTACCTCACAGACAGCAGGGCAGAAGACATTACTGCTTCATCAAGCTGGCTGGATTTGAATCTAGATCCCAGAAATTAAACCATTGATTGTTCAGCCCATTTCCCCAAAATCTCAGTGATAGATGCTGTATTACTCTATGAATAATTATTTATTTTTTACTTTTCGAAGAAGAACATATATATATCCTTGGTAATCAAAAGATTCATAGAGTAATACAGCATAGAAATAGATCCTTCAGTTCAACTCATCCATGCCAACCAAATTTTCCAAATTAAACCTGTCTCATTTACCTGTATTTGGCTCATATCCCTCTAAACCTTTCCTATTCATGTCCCTGTCCAAATGTCTTTTAAATGCTGTAACTCTACCTGCATCTACCATTTACTCTGGTGGTTCATTTCACATATGAACCAATTTGTGTGTGAAAACATTGCCCTTCAGGTCTGTTTCAAAACTTTTTTGGGAAGGCATGAAACTTCACAAACTTACACGGCTGTATGGCTTTGAGCAATTAATCCATTTATGATTCTTTTAGTTGCAAACTGGTGACACAACCACAGTCCAACAAAGCAATCAGCACCATCTCCTTCAAACCAGGCTTTAGAGATGATGATATCAAACTGACCGTCTGGAAAAAACTGCAAAAGAGGATTTTACCAGGTGGGTTTGAATGGTGAACTCAATATCAGATGAATCGATTTAAGGGATTGTGTGAGCAAGGGGAATTATATAAAAGAATTGTCTCCTCATAGCTAAGTGTGAATAATGGCATTAATGTATGATCCAGGTGAACATGAATAGAGATTGTTACTAAGTATATTTGTTGCTGTTACAGGTAGAACTTATAGATTAAGTTATTTATCAGAAAATATGTTTGTGTTAGTTTATAATCAAAATTATCTCCTGAAAGAATAAGAGAACAAGGTGAAAAGATTAAGTAGTGTTAACATAAATAATGGCTGTATCATTGAATAAGTGCTTCTATACTTAAATATGGAATATGTAATTCACATATCCCTCTGACTCAGACACATAGGGAGTACCTGTAACACAGTGCAAAACATGTCAATTTGGCAAAAGGAGTTATTGCCCATTTAATAATCTCTGTGTCCACAATTTCTTTCATCACTGCTGTGCCAAAATTTAATTCCTGAAAGCAATATGGAAACCTCTTCAGTACTAGGATTACAATGGTTCAGGGAGATGACTCAGATTCTTGGGCTGGAGAAAAATAAGTCTCTCTTTGCCATTGTCAGCCCTATCCCAAAGCAAATTTAACCGAAAGGATATTTAAGAGAGAGATGAGGAGGAATTTCTTTCTCAGAGTGCAGTGAATCTGTGGAATTCTTTATCAGAGAGGGCTATGCAGACTGCATCGTGATTTTAATCAGGGGAAGGGTAAGGGGATTAAGGGTCACAGGAAAAGCCAGGAAGGTGGAATTGAGGATTATCAGATTAGCCATGATGTCACTGAATTGCAAAACAGACTCAGTGGGCTGAATAACCTACTTCTACTCCTGTTTGCTTTTGGTCTTTTAAATGAAAAAAAACAGAACACCACATTGTGTATCTGTATATGGACTTGTGCAGTGCTGTTGAATAGGAAGGCAAAACACAAATTGAACCTGCTTAAATTTAGCCACTACCATCCAGACATTTTAAGGGGTGTGTCTCTAAGATGTTGCAATCTACATAGTTGTTGTAACAGTAACTGAACTAACCAGATCCGTTCGGAATTGAGAACAGCTTCACTTCACTCTCTTTTGCTTACTTAGAACTGGCATGTTCCAAACTCATTCCAAAATTGAGTCAGCACAAAGAGGTTTTAATGATATGAATGTGTATTTTATTTTACCTAGATGAATACTGAAGTCCTGATGAGTTTCCCTCTCCTCTCAGAGTCCCCAGTGGGAACTGGAATTTAGACAGTTTCTCATGTCTGGTAGGATGGTGATAGAGTAGGACCTCTAAGCCTGTCCACTTCATTATTCTTTTTGTTTCTTTTTTTCTCTCTTTTCTCATTTTTTTTCTCTTTGTCTCTTTGGTTTCTCTTACTTCTTGCTGAAGCGCTCGGTCGAAGTGATGGCATCAACGGACTCAACCAGGCCCAACAGCACGGACTCAAGGCGATAGTGTCAGATGGGTTCACTGCAGCTTCTGCATTAATGAGGCAATAATGGCTGCTGTGGCAGAGGTGGGTTTGGGTTCTCAGCGATGTCTGCATCCAGCGCAGTTGCATCGAGGTGGCAGTAGAAGCGAATTTGGGCGTACACCACAATCCTACAGCAAGACCCAGCGCCATTGGTGGCGTCTGCTTTGGCGAGGTCCATCAAGGACACGTATTGGTGTCGGTGGAGGCAAGATGGCGCCAAAGTGTGGCGACGTTCATTTGAGTGATGGCAGCTCCACAAAGGCAACTTCTATCTGGCCACCAGGCCCGTGGTCTACGACAGAGACTGAACAAGAAGAACTGTAAAGTTGAACATTCGTTATTTCTTCATTTTCTGCCTTTATATTCTATGTTTTGGTTTATTTTTCTGTGTTTTCAGATGTCACCGGAGAGTGGTGACACTATACAACACTTTTCACTGTATTTTGTAACAAAATATACGTGAGAATAAATAATTAAAGTCAATAAATATATCAAATCAAATCAAATGTTTCCCTTCCCTGACTTGGGGAATTCCAGATACATTCTCCATATGCTTGGTCATCCTTCTGAAGAAAATAAGGTAGCAGTTATGAGTATAACAGCAGGTTGTAGGTTAGTAAGCACTACAAAATCCCAGTGGAATAGGGGTGAAGACTTGACATTATGTTTAGTTTTGGATTAGTGGTGCTGGAAAAGCACAGCAATTCAGGCAGCATCCGAGAAGCAGTAAAATCGACGTTTCGGGCAAAAGCCCTTCATCAGGAATAAAGGCAGAGAGCCTGAAGCGAAGGCTTTTGCCCGAAAAGTCAATTTTACTGCTCCTCGGATGCTGCCTGAACTGCTGTGCTTTTCCAGCACCACTAACCCAGAATCTGGTTTCCAGCATCTGTTGACATTGTTTTTATCATTATGTTTAGTTTTCTAGCTCTTCCAACAATCTCAATGCCAATCAGAAGAAAGGAATCAGAATTATTGACTCTATGACACCCCATCCACTCTCTTCAATACTGACACACTGTGACTGCTGTGTGTATCATTTACAGAATATATGAAGCAACTTACCAAAATCCATTTGATAGCACATCCCACCTGTGGCTTCCACCACTTAGAAGGCTAAGGGCAGCAAGTCCAAGTGAACACCATCACATCCACATTCCCCTTCAAAACATGTATCAACCTGATGTGGAAATCTATTGCAATCCACCCATTAACTGTTGTGTCTATTTTGTCTTATTCTCTTGTGGTTTGAGGCAGCATCTATTGCCCATCCCTCATTGACTTTGAGAAGGTGGTGCTGAGCTGCTTTCTCGAACTGCTGTAGTCTGTGTGCTTTAGGTAGATCCACAATGTTGTTAGTAAAAGAGTCCCAGCATTTCGACTAAGCAACAAGTGAAAGAATGGTGATATATTTCCAAGTCAGAATGTCTTGGAGAGGAACTTGAAGATGGTGGTATTCCAATGTATATGCTGCCCTTGTCCTTCTAGATGGAAGTGGTTGTGAATTTTGAAGGTGCTGTCTAAGGACCTTTGGTGAATTTCTGCAGCACATCTTGCAAATAGTATCTTGGAACCTAAGAACGTTCTCATAACAGCATTGAAGATGGCCTGTCATAACATGATCTAATAGGAACAAGAATAGACCATAGGCTGCTTGAGCATGCTCCAGCATTCAACATTGCGTGCAATTCTGGTCTCCTTCCTATTGGAAAGATGTTGTGAAACTTGAAAGGGTTCAGAAAAGATTTACAAGGATGTTGCCAGGGTTGGAGGATTTGAGCTATAGGGAGAGGCTGAACAGACTGGGGCTGATTTCCCTGGAGCGTCGGAGGCTGAGGGGTGACTTTATAGAGGCTTACAACATTATGAGGGGCATGGATAGGATAAATAGACAAAGTCTTTTCCCTGGGGTCGGGGAGTCCAGAACTAGAGGGCATAGGTTTAGGGTGAGAGTGGAAAGATATAAAAGAGACCTAAGGGGCAACTTTTTCACGCAGTGGGTGGTACGTGTATGGAATGAGCAGCCAGAGGATGTGGTGGAGGCTGGTACAATTGCAATATTTAAGAGGCAATTGGATAGGTTTGTGAATAGGAAGAGTTTGGAGGGATATGGGCCTGGTGCTGGCTGGTGGGACTAGATTGGGTTGGGATATCTGGTCGGCCTGGACGGCTTGTACTGAAGGGTCTGTTTCCATGCTGTACATCTCTATGACTCTATATCAAGTCTGATATTCTGCCTCAGTTTCATGTTGCCCATATCCTGTGATTTATTGGAGTTTGAAATATCCATCTATCCCAGCCCTAATTATGCTGTTGATGCAGCAGCAGTTACACCCTGGGCAGACAATCCCAAAGGTTCACAGCACTCTTGCGTGAAGTTTTTTTTCTCCTCAACTGATCAACTTCTTATGCTGAACATTCTGTCCTCATGTTCTAGATTTCCCAGATATAAGAAACAACCTCTCTGTGTCTGCCCTTTCAGAATCCTGTATGTTCTGTTGCAAGATGCTCCAGCTAAAGCTCATCCGCTCTTCTTTTCTTTCTCTTCTCTTTTCCTTCCTTGTACTGTTTCTCTTTTCTTCTTATTTTCTTCGCTTTGACTCCTGGCCTTTAGCGATTGATGATTGTCGGACTCCAGCAAGCATCAATTCCTGGCCTGGCGCTGCGGCCTCTCGTACCAGTCCCGCAACCTGATGCAATGGTCTCCTGGCCTCCTGTAGCAGCCTCCTGGCTTTCCACAGTGGCCTCCCACCATGTCATGGCATCCCGCAGCGGCTTCCCAGTGTTGGCATGGCGACTTTCTGACCTGGTGTAGTGGCCATGCGGCATGGCATGGCGACCTCCTAGCCTGCACATTGGCTACCCATCGCAGCTTTCCAGCATGGCGACCTTCTGGCCTCCCATAGCCGTCTCCCAATGTGGTGTGTCACTGGCACGGTGTGGAGCCAGGGCCCAGTGCAGACTGGAAGCTAAGTGCCAGCGTGGCCTGCTGTACTGTAGTCTTTTCTGTAACACTGGACATTTTATTTCTGTAATAAATCTTGTAACAAAAGAAGGTTGTGCCGAGGTATTTTGCATCTAAGTTGGTGCTGTAATTGGTGACATAGAAACTTCTGTTGAATGAGATCACCTCTCATTCTTCTAAACTCTAGAGAGTACAGTTCCAATTTATGCAGCCTGACATAACTGAACAACCAGTCTTTGTTGTAATGTCTTCAATGCAAGTAAAACCTTCCTTAAGTGGAGACCAAAACAGCACAAAATATTACAGCTGTGGTCGCAACAAAGCCATGTACACTGTACCAAGGCCTCTTTATTCTGGAACTTCAAGCCTCTTGTAATAATAGCCAATGTGATATTTGCATTCCTAATTTCTGCAGCAGTTCAAGAGAATGACCCCCCACCCAACCACCATCTCAAGTGTGACTAGGATGGGAATAAATGGTGGTCTTGCCAGCTGTATTTCAAAAATTAATTTTTAAAATTAGACAATTGGTCTGCATCTACCTCAGTGTAGCATCTTCAGTGAGATGGGTATTGTTGTGTGATATTTACAGTAAAGTGTAAATCGATAAAATGCAATCTAGAATTGCATATTTATCTCCAGGCTAGACCTTTTCCCCATGTAGAATGTTTTTTCTATTTTTTTTCAGACCCAGAGGAATTAAAATTGGATCCCAGCACTGCGCACCCACTTCTAATCATAACCAATGGAAGCACCAGGGTAGAATGTGGAACATACCTCAAGCGCTTGTCATTAGTACAGGAACGATTTGACTACAATACCTGCATCCTCGCCAACAAAGGCTTTTCCTCAGGCAAGCACTACTGGCAAGTGATTGTCAACGAGAAGATGAAGTGGCGTCTTGGTGTCATCAAAGGAACTACAGGCCGCAAAGGAAAGCTGAATAAGACTCCCGAGAATGGAGTCTGGATGATCGGAGTGAAGGAAGGAAAGATTTATGAGGCATACAAGAATCCCAAAGTCCAACTTACACTCTTTGTGAGGCCACGGAAGATTGGCATCTTCCTGGATTATGAAGGAAAGCGTCTCTCCTTCTACAATGTGGATAATCCTGATGAGCTGAGCTTGATCTATACGTTCGATGCAGACTTTCAAGGGAAGATTTATCCAATTTTTGACCTTTGTTGCATGGACAGAAGTGACTTAGCCCCTATCACACTTTGTCGTGTATAAACAATCCCAACCTCACAGCAAGGTGCATCATGGGTCGCATGTAACTTTATGATAAAAATTATTTTTAATCAACTCTAGGGCAGGTTGGACTTGAACTCAGACTTTCGAGCTCAGAGGCAGTGATCCTGGATACTCTGAACTTTCTTTATGATAACATGACAGCTGCTTTCATGTCATAGTTACTGCTACCTGATTTTGTCACGTCGCGCCCAATGAAAGGCAGTATTTAATTCTTGAGAGCCTCCTTTTCAAACTATTAGCACAGTTGCTATGTTTAACTGTAAACTGATCTATGTTTTATTGGGCCTGTACCTTTAAGTTTACTGATCTGTGTGGGGTGATTGTAATAAAGTGTTCAAAAGCTCAGAGAATGCTAGTGACAAAGAGAACAAATAACTGTTGGCAAATTTCTCCCTTAAGGTAAAAAGAACTAAGAAGGTTTTGGTTTTCTATTTTTCAGATTGTTTCAATTTGTAACAAAGAATTGTTTGTATCACTAAGACTGTTTTCTGTTTTTAATTAAATCTGGATGTAACGTGTTTGGTGACAAGAATGTGACAGAAATGCTTGGTTGCAACACATTTATGATACATTATAGAAGCCTATAAAGATAACATAAAATCTTACCGCACAGAAAGAGCACATTAGCCCATTTTACTTGTGCTGATTCCTTGAAAGAGCTTTCCAATTTGTCCCAATTTCCTACCTTCTCCCTATAAACTTACAATTTTCTCCCCTACAGGTATATCCAGTTTGCAGAGGGCTCTTATGGTGCAGTGGTAGTGTAACCTACCTTTGGGCTTAGGTTCAAGTCCCGTCAGCTCCAGAAGTATGTAATAACAAGTCTGAACAGCTTGATCAGAAATGTCGATATTCAATTTACATTTGAAAATTATTATTAAATATGTTCCACTGCTCTTTCAAGAGCACATTCTCGATCAGTATCGAAGGCAAAAATATTTATTTGTATACAGGCTTACACTTTTGCTGAACAATGTCCTTCCAGTCTGCTGTACAAAGCACATAGAACCTTTATGAAAAATTGTAATAATTTAGAAGAGCACCAAAGATTCTTAAACTGCTACTCTACTGCCTTATAAAGGCAAGTAACAAAAAAAATTAATAAAATGAATGACTGCAAGTATAATTGAACTACAATAGCACTTTGTACTGTTTTAACCTGTTGTACTCTTCAGAACACACAATGCAGATTAGTGACTCGTGGGGAAATAGAACACTCATAACTTTGTTCGGAATAGAATGCACTGTAAAAATATTGGCATCATTTAATTAACAGGCCAGCCATGTGTGGCAGTCTAATTCAAGATGGTGGACAGCCTCCCAAAGCAGGAAACCCCAGTGGGAGAGCCTGGAGCACTGGATGGATGGCACCCCCATTGCAAGAGGTTCACGCAGCTGTGACAGGAAGGAAACCACAAGGAAGCATCACAATGGAGGTGATGAGTTCGCTCAATTTAATACTTGAGAAAACACCATGCACACAGCTCGTAGGGTCATGGGAACAATTGTAACCAAGGCTGTGGCCTTTGCATTTTTCTGATAGACTCATGATTTCAGTGACAAAGGGCTGGGCCTGCCTCTGGGAAGATGACTCCAAGAAGCTGCCAACATCCAGACCAAGCAGGGAAGATCACCTGGCGATGGTGTCAGCAACTTGCCCCAAACTTCATTTATCTGGTGGGCAGGTAGCCATTGCCCATACTTAGTCAATAGACAATAGGTGCAGGAGTAAGCCATTCAGCCCTTCGAGCCTGCACCGCCATTCAATATGATCATGGCTGATCATTCCTAATCAGTATCCTCTTCCTGCCTTATCTCCATAACCCTTGATTCCACTATCTTTGAGAGCTCTATCTAACTCTTTCTTAAATGAATCCAGAGACTGGGCCTCCACTGCCCTCTGGGGCAGAGCATTCCACACAGCCACCAGTCTCTGGGTGAAGAAGTTTTTCCTCATCTCTGTCCTAAATGGTCTACCCCGTATTTTTAAGTTGTGTCCTCTGGTTCGGCACTCACCCATCAGCGGAAACATGTTTCCTGCTGTCAGAGTGTCCAATCCTTTCATAATCTTATATGTCTCAATCAGATCCCCTCTCAGTCTTCTAAACTCAAGGGTATACAAGCCCAGTCGCTTCAGTCTTTCAGTGTAAGGTAATCCCGCCATTCCAGGAATTGACCTCGTGAACGTACGCTGCACTCCCTCAATAGCCAGAATGTCTTTCCTCAAATTTGGAGACCAGAACTGCACACAGTACTCCAGGTGTGGTCTCACCAGGGCCCTGTACAGCTGCAGAAGCACCTCTTTGCTTCTATACTCAATTCCTCTTTTATGAAGGCCAGCATGCTATTAGCCTTCTTCACTACCTGCTGTACCTGCATGCTGGCCTTCATTGACTGGTGTGCAAGAACACCCAGATCTCTCTGTACTGCCCCTTTACCTTGAGGTAGTAATCTGCCTTCCTGTTCTTGCCACCAAAGTGGATAACCATACATTTATCCACGTTAAACTGCATCTGCCATGCATCTGCCCACTCACCTAACTTGTCTAGGTCACCCTGTAATCTCCTAACATCCTCATCACATTTCACCCTGCCACCCAGCTTTGTATCATCAGCAAATTTGCTAATGTTATTGCTGATACCATCTTCTATATCATTAACATATTGTAAAAAGCTGCGGTCCCAGCACGGATCCCTGCAGTACCCCACTGGTCACTGCCTGCCATTCTGAAATGGAGCCGTTTATCACTACCCTTTGTTTCCTATCAGCCAGCCAATTTTCAATCCAATCTAGTACTTTGCCCCCAATACCATGCGCCCTAAGTTTACTCACTAACATCCTGTGTGGGACTTTATCAAAAGCTTTCTGAAAGTCCATGTACACTACATCTACTGGATCTCCCTCGTCCATCTTCAGAGTTACATCCTCAAAAAATGCAAGAAGATTAGTCAAGCATGATTTCCCCTTCATAAATCCATGCTGACTCTGTCCTATCCTGTTACTACTATCCAGATGTTCCGTAATTTCATCCTTTATAATAGACTCCAGCATCTTTCCCACTACTGAGGTCAGACTAACTGGTCTATAATTTCCTGCTTTCTCTCTCCCACTTTTCTTAAAAAGTGGTATAACATTAGCCACTCTCCAATCCTCTGGAACCGACCCCGAATCTATCGAACTCTGGAAAATAATCACCAACGCACCCACGATTTCCCGAGCCACCTCCTTCAGTACCCTGGGATGCAGACCATCATGCCCCGGAGACTTATCAAACTTCAGACCTAACAGTCTCTCCAACACCAAATCCTGGCAAATATAAATTCCCTTAAGTTCAGGTCCTTCAGCCACTGTTACCTCAGGGAGATTGCTTGTGTCTTCCCCAGTGAACACAGATCTGAAGTAGCCATTTAATTCCTCTGCCATTTCTTTGTTCCCCGTAATATATTCCCCTGTTTCTGTCTTCAAGGGCCCAATTTTAGTCCTAACCATTTTTTTGCCCTGCACATACCTAAAAAAGCTTTTACTATCCTCCTTTATATTATTGGCCAGTTTACCTTCGTACCTCATTTTTCCTCTGCGTATTTCCTTCTTAGTAATCCTCTGTTGCTCTTTAAAAGCTTCCCAGTCCTCAGTTTTCCCACTTATCTTTGCTATGTTATATTTTTCTCTTTTAACTTTATATGTTTGTTAACTTCCCTCGTCAGCCACAGCCGCCCATGCCTCCTCCTGGGATCTTTCTTCCTTTTAGGAATGAACTGATCCTGCAACTTCTGCATTATACACAGAAATATCCGCCATTGTTCCTCCACGGTCATCCCTGCTAAAGTATTGCACCATTGAACTTTGGCCAGCTCCTCCCTCATAGCTCCATAGTTCCCTTTATTCAACAGAAGTACTGTCACTTCCGACTGTACCCTCTCCCTCTCAAATTGCAGATTGAAGCTTAATGTATTATGGTCACTACTTCCCAATGGCTCCTTCACTTCGAGGTCTCTGACCAATTCTGGTTCGTTACACAATACCAGATCCAGAATTGCCTTCTCCTTGATCGGCTCCAGCACCAGCTGCTCTAAGAATCCATCTCTGAGGCACTCCACAAAGTCTCTTTCTTGAGGTCCAATACCATCCTGATTCTCCCAGTCTACCTGCATGTTAAAATCCCCCATAACAGCTGTAGTAACATCTTTGCGACAGGCCAATTTCAGCTCCTGATTCAACTTACATCCGACATCCAGACTACTGTTTGGGGGCCTGTAGATGATTCCCAAGAGGGTCTTTTTACCCTTAGTATTTCGCAGCTCTATCCACACTGACTCTACATCCCCTGACTCTAGGTCCCCCCGCGCAAGGGCCTGAATATCCTCCCTTACCAACAAGGCCACCACACCTCCTCTGCCCGTCAGTCTGTCCTTATGATAGCACGTGTAGCCTTGAATATTCATTTCCCAGACCCTGTCCACTTGAAGCCACGTCTCAGTTATTCCCACAATATCGTATCTGCCAATTTCCAAAAGGGCCTCAAGCTCATCCATCTTATGTCTAATGCTTCGTGCATTCATGTATAGTATTTTTAATTTGTTACTGCTCTCACCCTTCCCATCAACCCCTATTTCACTCAACCTTACAGCATGATCCCTTTCCGAGTTTTCTGCCTCATTGATACAGTTGTCTTTCTTGACTTCTCTTGTTCTAACTTTACCTCCAATTTCCTTTTTAAACATCCAGTTTGTCCCCTCCCCCCCGCTACTTAGTTTAAATGTAGCGGTGTTGCAGTAGAAAACCTGCCTGCCAGAATGCTGGTCCCTAACCTATTAAGGTGCAAACCGTCTCTTGTAGAATTTATGCTTACCACAAAATATACCCCAGTGATCCAAGAACTTAAATCCTTGCTTCCTGCACCAGTTCCCCAACCACTTACCGCACTTCATGCAGAATCATGAGGAAGCATTAGTGAATTAGGTGGCTAACCTGATCTATAAGGTTTTTGCTGGTCCTGTCTTAAAAATCTATGTACCAGGGCTAGGAAAATTATGCCAACATCCGCCCCCACACTAAAGACTAACCTTTTAATGACTTTGTTGTGACTGCTTTTTGTAGGAAAGCATTTGAATATTTGGTTGCAGCATGGAGGTCTGCAGTTTTAGCTGATCCTCTAGATGGGTATCCATCATTTGTGACCTTAAGGGCATCTTGAGTTTGGTTAAGTAGGAGAATGTAGATTTGCAGCAATAAGTGGTTGAAAAGCAAGAAAGCATTTTTCATGTATGTTGCCGAAGACATGGGTACTCTATTGCATTTTACCATATTTCAATTGGATCTTTCTTAGCGTCAAATAAGGACTTTAAAATGTCATCTTCTGACAGCTCAATCAATTCCAAAGTAGTTCTTTAGGAGCCTTGGAGACATCAACTAGGTGAGGTTGAAATGCTAATTTCAGTGTGATGTCATGATTCTCAAAGTCAGAGAACCTTTCATTGTATTTCTTTTACTCTCTGGTATTTTAAATACATTCATTTTAAAATAAAAATAAAAATAATAAAAGATGAGAAAACATATTAATAAAAAATAAAAGATTTGTTCTGCAAAATTTAGATTCATTCAAAAGGCCACACACAATGGCCCAGAAGGCCGCATGTGGCCTTAAGGCCACAGGTTCCCCACTCCTGGACTCGAGTATAGAATCTGAACTGGCACTGCAGGGAGTGCTGCACTATGCTGCCTTATGTATTGATAAAATGTTAAACCAAAGCTCCATTTGCCCTCTCTGGATGTTAAAGATTCCATATGCTATTTCAAAGACAGAGAGGAGAATTATCCTCAGTGTCCTAGCCAATATCTATCCCTAAATCAGCAGTACCAAGACAAATTACCTCATCATTATAACTTTGCTGTTTCTGGGAGTTTACTGTGTCCAGATTGGCAGTTTTCCTAAATTACAATGGTGACTCCACTTCAAAAGTACTTCATAGATGGTGCAGTGCTGTGGGAAGTCCTGAAAGCAAAACGACATGGTACAAACATAAGATCCTTTTCTTTCAAGCATTTGCTAACTTATTTTCAGCCAGTGCTGAGGCACTTTGTCAATGCAAGCTTTACTGTTTTTAATCCAGAGTATGCTTCACATGTATTTAAAGTGTTAAAATAGGACTCAGCTCAGTACATCATGTTCTCAGTCTCTCCAAGACCCCTGCAAATTTTTGCAGTTTTTTCTGACCATTATTTTCTGAGAATAGTGTCATGGCAGCCATTATTTTATAATGATAGGATGCACCAACTCCAAGACATTGTTGGCTTTTCATTGGTGAGTGTACTCATTCTTATTGAATGCTGAGATTGAATTGGAGTAAGGCAGTCCCTGATTTGCTTCTGCAGTGAGCTATCAAAACAGAGAACAGCCAGGGAATTCCTAGAAGCATGGCACTCATCCACAGATTCAATCAATAAGCACACCGACCTGGACCCAATATACCAACTACTGCAACGGACAGCTGGAACTGACAACCGGAAGCGGCAGATTCAAACCACTGCAAATGCCGGAGGAAAGATCACAGAAGCGTTTCACATGAGGCTCCCAAGCACTGAGGATGTCACCTAGACAGGGGACGAAACGTCTGCAACACAAATTCCCAGCTCAGCAAACAGAACCACAACATTTGATTTTGGAAAGGTGCAGAAGCCACAGGGTCGTAGTCATGGGCGACTTCAACTTCCCAAATATTGATTGGAAGCTCTTTAGATCAAGTAGATTGGATGGGGCGGTGTTTGTGCAGTGTGTCCAGGAAGCCTTTCTAACGCAGTATGTAGATTGTCCAACCAGAGGGGAGGCCATATTGGATTTGGTACTCGGTAATGAACCGGGACAAGTGGTGGGCTTGTTAGTGGGTGAACATTTTGGTGATGGTGACCACAATTCTGTGACTTTCACCTTGGTTATGGAGAGAGATAGGTGCGCACAACAAGGTAGATTTTATAATTGGGGGAAGGGAAATTACGATGCTGTAAGGCAGGATTTGAGGAGCATACGTTGGGAGCATAGGCTGTCAGGGAAGGATGTGGTGGAAATGTGGAACTTTTTCAAAGAGCAGATACGACGTGTCCATGATATGTATGTACCTATCAGGCAGGAAAGAAATGGTCGTGTGAGGGAGCCTTGGTTGACGAGAGAGGTTGAATGTCTGGTAAAGAGGAAGAAGGAGGCTTACATAAGGTTGAGGAAACAGGATTCAGACAGAGCAGTGGAGGGATACAGGATAGCCAGAAGGGACCTGAAGAAAGGGATTAGGAGAGCTAAGAGAGGGCATGAAAAATCGTTGGCGGATAGGATCAAGGATAACCCCAAGGCATTTTATGCGTATGTGAGAAACCTGAGAATGACGAGAACGAGGGTAGGTCCGATCAAGGACAGTAGTGGGAGACTGTGTATTGAGTCGGAAGAGATAGGAGAGGTCTTGAACAAGTACTTCTCTTCAGTATTTACGAACGAGAGGGACCGTATTGTAGAAGAGGAGAGTGTGAAATGGACTGGTAAGCTAGAAGAGATACCTGTTAGAAAGGAAGATGTGTTGGACATTTTGAACAACTTGAGGATAGACAAGTCCCCCGGGCCTGACGGGATATATCCTAGGATTATATGGGAAGCAAGAGAGGAAATTGCAGTACCGTTGGCAATGATCTTCTCGTCTTCACTGGCAACGGGGGTGGTACCAGGGGACTGGAGAGTAGCGAATGTTGTGCCCCTGTTCAAAAAAGGGAATAGGGATAACCCCGGGAATTACAGGCCTGTTAGTCTTACTTCTGTGGTAGGCAAAGTAATGGAAAGGGTACTGAGGGATAGGATTTATGAGTATCTGGAAAGACACTGCTTGATTAGGGACAGCCAGCACGGATTTGTGAAGGGTAGGTCTTGCCTTACAAGTCTTATTGAATTCTTCGAGGAGGTGACCAAGCATGTGGATGAGGGAAGAGCAGTGGATGTAGTGTACATGGATTTTAGTAAGGCATTTGATAAGGTTCCCCATGGTAGGCTTATGCGGAAAGTCAGGAGGCATGGGATAGAGGGAAATTTGGCCAATTGGATAGAAAACTGGCTAACCGGTCGAAGGCAGAGAGTGGTGGTAGATGGTAAATATTCAGCCTGGAGCCCAGTTACAAGGGGAGTTCCGCAGGGATCAGTTCTGGGTCCTCTGCTGTTTGTAATTTTTATTAATGACTTAGATGAGGGAGTCGAAGGGTGGGTCAGTAAATTTGCAGATGATACGAAGATAGGTGGAGTTGTGGACAGTGAGGAGGGCTGTTGTCGGCTGCAGAGGGACTTAGATATGATGCAGAGCTGGGCTGAGGAGTGGCAGATGGAGTTCAACCCTGCCAAGTGTGAGGTTGTCCATTTTGGAAGAACAAATAAGAATGCGGAATACAGGGTTAATGGTAGGGTTCTTAGTCAGGTGGAGGAACAGAGGGATCTTGGGGTCTATGTACATAGATCTTTGAAGGTTGCCACTCAGGTGGATAGAGTTTGTAAGAAGGCCTATGGAGTATTATCGTTCATTAGCAGAGGGATTGAATTCAAGAGTCGTGAAGTGATGTTGCAGCTGTACAGGACTTTGGTTAGGCCACAGTTGGAGTACTGTGTGCAGTTCTGGTCGCCTCACTATAGGAAAGATGTGGAAGCTTTGGAGAGGGTGCAGAGAAGATTTACCAGGATGTTGCCTGGAATGGAGAGGAAGTCGTACGAGGATAGGTTGAGAGTTCTCGGCCTTTTCTCGTTGGAACGGCGAAGGATGAGGGGTGACTTGATAGAGGTTTATAAGATGATCAGAGGAATAGATAGAGTAGACAGTCAGAAACTTTTTCCCCGGGTACAACAGAGTGTTACAAGGGGACATAAATTTAAGGTGAAGGGTGGAAGGTATAGGGGAGATGTCAGGGGTGGGTTCTTTACCCAGAGAGTGGTGGGGGCATGGAATGCGCTGCCCGTGGGAGTGGTAGAGTCGGAATCATTGGCGACCTTTAAGCGGCATTTGGATAGGTACATGGATGGGTACTTAATCTAGGTTAGAAGTTCGGCACAACATCGTGGGCCGAAGGGCCTGTTCTGTGCTGTATTGTTCTATGTTCTATGTATTATTAATGGTTAATCGGGTAACTGATATTTTCTGTCATCAGAGTTCTGCAAATAAGATGACAGGGAGCAGTTGTTATTTATAATCAGTTCAAATTGAAGAACCTGGATACATTATGTGATGCCAGAGCATGTCAACTACATGATCACTTGTTAATACAATATTATTATGTTCTTTGTATTTTATATATATATATATATATATATATAGTAGGTCAGTTTGCCCAGTTGGTTAGATAGCTGGTTGTGATCTCAAAAGCATGGGTTCAGTTCCTGCACTGGCTGAAGTTACCATGAAGGACTCTACTTCTCAACATCTCCCTCACCTGAGGTACAGTAACCCTCAGGTTAAGTTACCACTAGACATTTCTCTGTCTCTCTAACGAGAAGGGAGAGCTATGATCCAATGGCGACTTTACCGACGATGTATTGTATATATTGTATCTTATGTTCTTTCTTCCAACCAAGCTAGGTAGCACATTTTGTAGGATCAACCAAAGATGATTTTGTGGAATCGTATATACTTTTCTAATTCATGTTAGATTCACAATGTAACATGCAAGCTGCTTGATAGATATGAACATTTCAACTGAATGCAAGATGTACTTTTCCAAGTTTTTGGACAAACCTGTTGACTCTTTGAGGTTTGCTGGAATTGAATTATTTGTTTCTTGCATAGCAGCGTATACAAACTGCTGTTCAGATGTCAGGAAAGGGTGGATATGATTGTATTCGACCTGCACATGGTGCCGCACCACGAGCTTATCTTCATTGTGCAGCACTCCCAGTATCCCCAAAAGAGTTCAGCTTCACACTTTATTTTTAGCAACTTTAATTGCAGCAACAAATAAAAAGAAATTGAAAGGCTGTATTTAAAACAAATTCTTGACATGGAAACTTGCCAACATACGTAACAGTGGAAGCTAAAAAAAATACAATTAACTTTCAATTCAAAATCCACATATTTAACCCTGAAGACAAGGTTAAAACTCAACCACAGCAGGCCAGACCAGTGGATTTCTCATGCCTCTACTTTGTGAAGGTCTTATTTAGCCAAAGTTTTAAGAATCTAATCTGGTAAGAAAATCACAATTTGAATCACAGCAAACTAGCATCCACGTTCTGTGGGAAATAGGCAAGATAGATTGTTGGCCTTTACGTCATAGGGTACAAAGTATTAAATGAGATCTTGCTAAAACTACACAAGCCACTCATAAGACCACACCTAGAATACTGTGAATAGTTTTGGTCCTGAGAACAGATATATTAGCATTGAGGCAGTCCAGAAAAGGTTCACCAGGCTGATACCAGGTATGGAAGGATGGTCTTATGAGGAGACATTAAGTAGATTGGTCCTGTAGTCTTTGGAGTTGAGAAGAATGAGAGGTTACCTTATTGAAATGTACAATATTCCAAGGAGAATGTCTAGGACCAGAAGCTATGATCTTAGATTAGGGGATTATCCATTTAGAGTCAGATATACAGTACAGAAACACACCCTTAAGTCCAACTCGTCCGTGTCGACCAGACATCCTAAATAAATGTAGTCCCATTTGCCATCACTTGGCCCATATCCCTCCAAACCCTTCCTATTCATATAGCCATCCAAATGCTTTTTAAATGTTGTAATTGTACCAGCTTCCACCACTTCCTCATTCCATACACGCACCACCCTCTGCGTAAAAAAGTTGCCCCTTCAATCCCTTTTAAATCTTTCTCCCTCTCACCTAAAATCTACGCCATCTAGTTTAGGAAAAAGTAAGGACTGCAGATGCTGGAGATCAGTCAAAAACTATGGCACTGGAAAAGCACAGCAGGTAAGGCAGCATCCAACGAGCAAGAGAATTGATGTTTCGGGCATTTTTATCAGAAATGGGGGCGAGGGGGAAGGGGGCTGAGAGATAAATTGGAGGATGGTGGTGAGATGGCGATAGGTGGATGCAGGCGGGAGTGATAGGTTGGAGGGGAGGGTGGATCGGATAGGTGGGAATGAAGATAGACAAGTAGGACAGTTCAAGAGGGTGGTACCAAGTTGGAGGGTTGGATCTGGGATTTTGGGGGTGTGCGGAGATGAGGAAACTGGTGAAATCAACATTTTTGCAGTGTGGTTGCAGGGTCCCAATACAGAAGATGACGCATTCTTCAGGTGAATTGAATTTGGTGGTGGAGGAGGCCCAAGACTGACATGTCCTTGGTAGAGTGGGACTGTCTAAGGAGCACTGGTGAATTTCTGAAGTGCATCTTGCAGATGGTACACATAGCTGCTAGTGAGCGCGGGGGTGAGGGAGTGATTGCAGGCCACGCTCAGGAAGAGAGGGAGTGAGTGAGTGAATGAGTACAGGCCACGCTCACGGAGGGAGACAGTGCAGGCCACGCTCAGGTAGTGAGGGAGGGAGGGAGTGCAGGCCAGGCTCAGGGAGTGAATGAGTGTGAGTACAAGCCACGCTCAGGGAGTGAGTGAGTGAGTGTGAGTGTAGGCCACGCTCAGGGAGTGAGTGAGTGTGAGTGCAGGCCACGCTCAGGGAGAGTGAGTGAGTGCAGGCCACGCTCGGTTAGTGAGTGAGTAAGTGCAGACCACGCTCAGGGAGTAAGTGAGTGCAGGCAGGCCACACACAGGGAGGGAGGGGAGGGGAGGGCAGTCCACGCTCGGGGGGAGGGGGAGGGGGAGGGCAAGCCACGCTCGTGGAGGGAGGGACGGCAGGCCACGCTCGTGGAGGGCAGGCCACGCTCGGGGGGGGGGGGGAGGGTAGGCCACACTCATGGGGAGAGGGCAGGGCAGGCCACGCTCGGGGAGTAGGGTGGGGCGAGGGCGGGGCAGGCCACACTTGGGGAGTGGGGTGGGGCGGGGCAGGCCACGCTCGAGGAGTGGGACGGGTCAGGGCAGGCCACGCTCGAGGAGTTGGACGGGTCAGGGCAGGCCACGCTCGAGGAGTTGGACGGGTCAGGGCAGGCCACGCTCGGGGAGTGGGGTGGGGCAAGGCAGGCCACGCTCGGGGAGTGGGGCGGGGCAGGGCAGGCCACGCTCGGGGAGTGGGACGGGTCAGGGCAGGCCACGCTCGGGGAGTGGGGCGGGGCAGGGCAGGCCACGCTCGGGGAGTGGGGCGGGGCAGGGCAGGCCACGCTCGGGGAGTGGGGCGGGGCAGGGCAGGCCACGCTCGGGGAGTGGGGCGGGGCAGGGCAGGCCACGCTCGGGGAGTGGGGGCGGGCCAGGCCACGCTCGGGGAGTGGGGGCGGGCCAGGCCACGCTCGGGGAGTGAGCGAGTGAGTCTGACGTCGGTTTTGTGTCGGGGGACAGTTCCTCTGAGGGAGCCTTTAAACGGGCGCCACGTCACAGAGGCTGCGGCCGGGACAAAGCGCGAGGGCCGCCTCTTAAAGGGGAGGTGTCCGGGCGGTGCGGAGAGCGGGCCGCAGCTTCATGAACCAGGTCAGTCCGACAGGGACAGGGACAGCGGCGCGGGGGGGGTGTGAAAACATCCGGGCCCCGAGCCAGTACCGAGGACAGGAGCCTAGCCCAGCACTTGGCGGTGGACTGCCTTCGCCGTTGTCCCCGGTTACCGCTGGTTCCTCCGGGAGATTCACTACCAGCGGCCGGGGCTTGTGAGTCTGGGCCTTGAGGCCTCGGACCTCGATTTGGCGGCGGAGGAGGAGGAGACGAATTTTGTCGGCGGTCCATAGAGGCTGCAAAGGGCCGGTGATAGGCCCCGGCCCCGTGCTTAAACGGGACGGGCATCTCCTCTCTCCATGTAACCGTCAGGCCGCGGAGAAATGTTTAACACCCACCCTCCTGTAATTTACAAACACGAACAAATGTCTAACTCGTACAGATCCACTGCCAGGCCATGGCATCTCATCCAATCCTAAAACTGCACCCAGAGTACTTTATTGTTACTTTTGAGCTGATGGGCGTGTTTTTAAAGAGCCCTTTGGCAGTGTTTCTCCAAGTGAGGGACTGACAGCTCTACTGGGCTGGAAATCAAAAGTCTAAATCACCAAGTCTGGGATGTAAGCTGACCAGCATTTCTCTCCCAGGCACAAACCAATATAGTATGATGGTTTCTTAACATCATTAGTAGCTTACCTAACTTCGAACAGGCAGGGTCTCTTTAGAAAAATTAAAATCACTACAATTGAAAACTTTTGTGGTACAGTGGAAGTACCCATACTCGAAACTAGGAAACCTGGTTATGTCCCATCTGCTCTAGGAGAAAGTGAGGTCTGCAGATGCTGGAGATCAAAGTTGAAACTTTATTGCTGGAACAGCACAGCAGGTCAGGCAGCATCCAGGGAACAGGAGATTCGACGTTTCGGGCACAGGCCGAAGAAGAAGGGCCTGTGCCCGAAACGTCGAATCTCCTGTTCCCAGGATGCTGCCTGACCTGCTGTGCTGTTCCAGCAATAAAGTTTCAACTCCCATCTGCTCTACAAGTGTATAACACATCTGAACAGGTTAACTAGTACAAATCTAAACACAGAGGCTAGACCCCTATGCTCCTGCTGTGCCATTCAGTAGGATCCTAGCTAATCCTATATCTCAATACTATATTCCTGCCTTCTCCTCACGCCCAATGATGTCTGTAAAATCTTCAAATTTATCTAATTTCTTTCTTGAATATATTGAGTCATTTGGTCCCCACTGCTTTGTGTGATGGGAGCAGGATGCTAAACATCTTGGTTTGCTGTGTATGTGTGACAGTGCAACTACTGTGCATACTGGTCAGAAATGGGGCTCCTTTAAGATGCTGCTATGGAAAGAACAATTAAAGGTCATTTGCTTTCAAATAAACAGCCTGTGCATATTGGGAAAACGCTTTGAGGGGTCGCTTGTAACAATATCATGGATGGGATGGTAGCTGGATAAAGGTGACTATACATTTTTTTACTTGACCCCATTGAGCGACCCCAGTGACTCCAATATTGCTTGAAAAAAAGCAATAAAATGATCTTGTGTAAATCATGCTGTGGTAATGCTTGTATTCTGAATGTTACATATCATTCATTTCTAAGTGTTTGCAAAGAGCTGGGGGAGGAATTGAGACAAAGCTGGTCCTATCTTTTCTTTTGGAGCTTTCATAGATATGCACCAGAATATCAATGATATTTGAGGGAGCAATGGTAGTGGAGAAACATATCCAGTTTGATTGCAGCGTGCAGTTGGTTCTTCGTTTGGCCGGTTTAAGGTTCTGGTTTGCGATCAGTATTTTACTGATTTTTAAGTGGTTTGAATCACCCCCAGATCCCTGATTCTGACATGACTTATTTAGGGAATGTCAAATGAAGAAGGCAATAGACAGGTGTTTCAGGGCAAAAGATACTCTGCATTTACTTAAGTACAAAAAGGTAAGTGTAATTCAAGAAATAAAGGCAATAAAGCAGTGAAATAATACAATTATACAGAGGACAGTAATTAAATACACTATCAAATTAAACATGAGTTAAACACTATTAGAAGCTAGAAAGCAGTTGTAATCACAGAAGCTAATTAGACTTCCTAACCTTGGGGTTCCTGCACTGTCACTACCTGCCTCCCTCACCCTTCTAGCCAGGTTGAATACTTTGGGGTCTTGAGAGTTCAGCTAACCACTGAGGAAAATACATGTCTAAAGTGTGTCAGGTTGCTGAGGTTCGTGCTATCAGTTCTTTTGAGTCAGAACAGGTCTGTGTCTGGAAGCTCTTGTTTGGATAGCGCTTGGTGGACATTCTCCCCGCCCCATCCAATGTCCTCTGTTGTAATGATGCTCTTGGTTTGTCTTCCTGATTTAGCTTCTCTGTTCGGCCTCTGTGGTTCTTGCTTCTGAAGCTGCTTGTTGGGCCTGGAGCCTTTGGGGAAACTGTGTTTCTGCAGGAGATTGTTGTTGAAAAGGCTGTCCCTCTGGTGAGGTAGGACGTGTGTTGCCAGTGTGTTTCTGGTGTTCCTTTTGAGGTTAGTTGGCTTCCTCATTGTTAAGAGTACGTGCAAATGGATTCTGATGAAAGTTGAATGCCTGATATCTCTGTGAATGAATGTTGATTGAAGTTGACGTATCTGTAAAAGTTCCAAAATGTCTGCTGCTGTGTAGCCCAATGTGTAAAAGTTAGTTCCGGTCTAGAGTGTTAGGTCTGTGTGATTGTTCTCTTGGAGTGCAGGTGTATGTTAGAATTTCAGGTTGAACAATAGTCTCACACACAGCCAGAATGATTTCAGTCCAGATTTGTTGCAGCCTGAGGCCAGGCTTTTGTCTGGTATTTTAGATATTAGAAAAGTCCAGGATCCTGTCCAGTATTTTAGATAATGAGGATTTTAGACTCAATCCTACACTGGTTAGCTGCCATCTGTCCCTTCCTAGGCTTAATTCTAGGGCTTTAATTGCCCAATGAGATGGCGAAGGTCAAAGCATTCCAATTAGCTGTTGGTGGTGGCAAGAGCAGGTCTGGATGGGCAGATGCATCATCTAGGGAATAATATAACTCTGAGATTTGAGAGTTCTGCTATAAGATAGATCTTAAATTTGATAGCTGTAATTGTCTCAGCAACCAGTCTTCTCTTCTGGGGAGGGAATTGCAGATTTCTAATACTCATTTGTTTCTGGGTTTTTTAAAATAAGTGCTTTCTGATTTTCCTCAAGAAGGCCAACCCTGGTTTTGGAAATACATTCCTCTGAGCAAGGAAAGAATTTCCCTGTATTTATCCCGGTGAATTCTTTTAACATTGAAAATCTCTATGTAAGATAGGTTTAGGCAGCTTGCTGTATAAGCTAATACCTTAAATTAACCTGTCATAACTCTGCCTTTGAGGTATGTACCCAAGTCAAAGCCCTACAGTGTCTGCCCCATTATAAGTAAAGGCCAATATTTGTTAGTATTTTTAATGCTTTTTGTACCTATTCATTACTGTTAAGTAATTCATACACATTGGATTTCCAAACCTTTTTGTTTCTCCACATGTTTTACTGTTTTTAGGGAAAAAAAATTCTTTCTTGAGTCCAAAGTAGATGGCCTTGCATTTGTCTCTAATAGCCTTCATGTGCCATAGTTTAATCAACTTACCCAATGTATGTCCCTTTCTTAATGAATTGTGCATGTAAATCAAACAATTGGAAAACACGGGTGATTTACTGGTGGTGGTTAATGAATGAAAAGATACCATGGGCGATTTGGTGATGGGAAAACAATGTTCAGTTGTGTGCAAGGGCACTCTGGATACAAAAAAAAAGTTCTTTTGGAACTTCTTACACTACTTAATGTCCTTTCTAATTTGGTGTCACCTACAGATTGTATAATTAAATCACTATAAGATATGACGAATAGGTTCTGATCTCTGGGGAACATTTTCACATACTGCTAAAGGAGCTCTTCTTTCTTGTAAAATGGATCAATTACAATCTAAAAAATCCTGTTTTGAAAATTGTTTGAATATTATCAATTATTTAAACTAAAACAAAGTTGGCATGAGAAAGGGTTATCTGGTTCTACTTTCTTACATACAATGGCTGGAACTGTTATTGGATGTCACTCCAAAATCGACAGTTTCAGACCAGACCAAGTAAACAGCTCATAGAACAACCAAAAGGATTCTGCTAATTTCTGATCATGCTTCGTTCGCGTTATATCCACTTGAACGATGGAAAATCTTTAACAAATAACCCAAAAATCTGTCTTATAAAGAAGTATCACATATGGCCTGAAATAACTGTTTCAGTCTGTGGTGTTGTGAATGGTGCAATTGCTGCAGACTATCCTAAGCTAATATCTCTCTGCTTCTGTTTTGCTTTGCTTTCACTTTGCTGCAGCAGCGACAGTCCATGGAGTGAAGAAAAGCCCATCTTGTGCTCACCTCTAATCTGTTAAATGTTTCTGAGAAAGATGAAGATACTGAACACTTTCTTAAAGAATTCTGTTTTGTAAGATAGCCATTGTGTTGCAAATAACATGCTGTATTCCTTTTGCTACTGTGTAATTCTACATTTTGTAAATAAATATGAGCTTTAGCTTGAATCCTGTGGTTCTAACAGCATGGTGTTTTACAGATTGACATTTATTAAAGGTTCAATGTTAACCTTATGACATTACTTATCCCTTTCATGTCCTCGAAAAATGTAAGTTTTAGCAATAATTGGCCAGAAGCATGCAACCAATAGCAAAACACTTGACTTTACTGAATTTAGTTGGAGAAAGTTGTTTCTTGCCTTATTCTTGGTGGCAATTGAGGAGTGACGCGGAATTTGTACGTGGCCTTGGGATGACAAAGATAAGTGTTTTCGTTAGTTTTAAAAGCTGGCCACTTTCTTTGATACAACTTCATAAGGGGGTCTATGTACAAGGGAGATCTAGTTGACTCTCATTTGCTTGGGAAGAGCACACATTTTGGAAGATATAGTGCTTGCTGTGTTGTATGAATGGAATAGTGAAAGAGGACTGTCTCAAATCCAGTGCAACACAGAGTGAGAGGGTGTTGTCAGTGCAGTGAGGAAGATGGCAGTATAGGGAGTCGATGGGATTTGCAAAAGTACCTGTTTGGATGGTGTTGGCTTTTTATTTTTAGCTTGAATGTTGCCAATTTGTTTTCAGTAAGGATTGGGACAAGTTAACAATGATTGTTGGTGAGGCTTAAATGGAATTTAAGAGTTCTGTGCAGTTCAGGATTATTTTATAGAGTCATACAGAATGAAAGCAGACCCTTTGGTCTATCCAATCCATGCTGACTATATTCGCAAGCTAAACTGGTCCCGCCTGCCTGCGCTTGGCCCACATCTCTCCAAACATTTCTTATTCATATACTTATCTAAATGTCTTTTAAATGTTGTAGCTGTTCCCACATCCACCACTTCCTCTGAAGTTCATTCCACACACAATTCACTCTCTGCACAAAATAAAATTGCCCCATATCTGTTTTAAATCTTTCTCCTCTCACCTTAAAAAAAAAAAATATGCCTCCAGTCTTGAAGTCTGGACCGTCTGAAAAAGGCATCTGCCATTCACCTTTATCTATACCCCTCATGATTTTATAAGCACCTGTAAGGTCTCTGCTCAACCTGCTAAGCTCCAGTGGAAAATAGTCCCAGCCAATCCACTCTCTCCTTACAGCTTGAACCCTTCAGTCCCAAAAACATGCTGGTAAATTGCTTATGAATCCTCTCCAGTTTAATAATATCCTTCTTATAACAGAGTAACCAGAACTGGACACAGTACTCCAGAAGAGGCCTCACCAATGTCCTGTACAACCTCAACGTGACATCCCAACTCCCAGACTCAAAGGTCTGAGCAAAGATGCTAAACATCATCTTAACAACCCTATCTAGATGAGATGGATATTTCAGAATCACTTCCAACAACTTACCCACCACCAAAGTCAGACTCTTACAGGTGTATAGTTGCCAGGCTTCTCCTTGCATCCCTCCTTAAACAAAGGCACAACATTAGCTACTCTCCAGTCATCCAGCACCTCACCTGTAGTCATAGGTGATACAAATATTTCTGCAAAGGGCCCTATAATTTCCTCTTTAACTTGCTATTTGGCAGATACGTTTTGATAATTTAGCTGTAGAAAGGAGTGCTTGTACTGATTGAGGTTGCTAAATTAGACTAGATGGATGAGTAAGTGAACAGGCTATTTTAGCAACAAATGTACCTCCAGTAAGAGTAAAAAAATGAGAGAAAAGAAAATGAAAGATTGGCATTATTTAGCTAATGAGCAGGGCTGATTGCATATTAAGCCTCTTTGATACCTGTCAGTGGAAATAAATAAAAAGCATTTATATGGCATTTTCCTGATCACTAGATACCTTAAAGCACCTTGCAGCCAGAGAACTGCTTTTGGAAGTTGTAATTCAGAAAATGCAGCTAATTTGAGCACACAGACTTCTGCAAACAGTGACATAATAATGGCTAGATAATCTGTTTTAGTGATGTTGATTTGAGGGATAAATATTGGCCAGGGCATCAGATAATTTATTTGATCTTCGACAGAATGTTGTGGGATCTCTTGCATAAAGCTGAACAAATGAACTGGGAGGATGGGTGGCCTTGGGTTAATGTCTCATTTGTGAGATAGCAACGCTGACTGCAGTGCCTCTGAATTACTCAAGAGTTGTTGGCCTTGAAAGCTGTTCTCACGCCCTCAAATGGGACTTAAGTATGAGACCTTGAAACTTGGTCAGGAGTTCATCTCATTTAGCCACAATGACCCTCTGTATTGCGAAGTCCAAGGTTTGTTTCAGCTTTGTGGTGTGCACTAAAAATATAGAAAAATAGTTACTCAACAACATGGACTTAGGGAAACCAACTCAAGGTGTAAATCATAAGTAGCTTCAATGTGTGTTTCCTTGCCTTGTTAGTCCTCCCAAAATACATTATCTCGCACTTTTCAGCATTAAATTTCATCTGCCATTGTCCTGCCCACCTGACAAGCCTGTCTATTATCATCCTGTAGTTATTCCTGCTTGACATCTTCATGCGATCGTTGGTATTGGAAGGGAGGGCCTCAAGCCTGAGCATTTCTGAAAGTATTGCATTACTCATTTTCAGGTGTCATTGTATCATTAGTGGACTGCCCTGCTGATTATTCAGCACATTTTTGAGCAGTAGGATACTATTGTTGTGTACTAGGGATTTCCCTCAAGTGGGTATTATTTTGAATCAATCAGGAAGGGATCTGAAATGTGTTGTTTCGAAGGTACTAATATCTGCTGATTTGTTATCAGTCCTGTTTGAGCCTAAACATAAACCTGTGTTGAGAAGATGACTTTATTCTTTCTCATCTTTATCCAGTTGGTGTAAATTTCCAGCACTGGTCAATGGTTCTCCTTAAGCAAAGGAAGACTTCCTTTAGCTCATATGCAGGCTCCAACATATTTTGGATAACTGCAACAGAAAGGGGAAATAATTGTAGGTGGAGAGTTGGATTTGTGGTTAGAATAAGGTACTTGAATATATTTAAAGTGAAAGTTAACATGTTCATGAGCAGCACATCTTTGCCTAAGCTGCTCACAAAGTTTGGTATTTGGGGTTAGTGCCAATGTGGCTGAGTTTCAATTGATGTTGAAAGCCTCCATCAATTCTTGATTTTAAGCACCATCTGAGTAGGTATGGTGAGTATCTATGATGTGATACCTTGAATAGAAATAATGTTGGAAAAATGCCGCTATTTCCTTTGGTCAGAGGAAGTGTACTCCCAGTCAGTTGGGATGATTGATTAAGAAGGTTATTGTTCCACATCCATGTCCATACAGGACTGTCTAATTTGTTACTGAGGTGTAATTATTTTGTATTTGGTCCACTAACCAAGACAGTGTTTTATGGCTCTTTATTTCTTGATAAAACCTTATCATATAAATGAGGTGAGAAGGTTAGAATTGTTATTATGTACATTTAATTGTATCTTTGAAGTAGAGCACCGTAATGATTTGTGTCTGGTGTCACGCTGAAGTACAAACAGCCCCACTGTTTGAAAGATCAGAACATGCAGAAACTTGCAAAAAGCATAGTATCCTGCCCTGGATACTAAAATTCTGTTCTGATCTCTAACATTGGAGCAGATATTAATGGCACTGACTAATTTCAGGAATGTTGACGGTGTGAAATATTTTAACTTTTCATATTATAGCATAACATGCACAGCTTTCTGGCTGTGAGCAAATCTTGGGAGATGAGAGTTGTTTGTTTGTATTGTTGTGATTAGTGCAATGATCTGGGTAGAAATCAGTGTGTCTTCTGACTGATGTGTGAGTATTGCCAAATAAGATGTAAAATGATGAAATGGCTTCAAATATTCAACATACCTTTTCGTTTTTCTAATTACAGCTGAGAGCTCTCCATGTCCAGGTTGCTTTCCCACTTAACAAAAAAACTACTTAGACAAGAGAAGATTACTCCAGCACAGATTCAAACAGTCAAATTAGTGTTGAAAAGCCAGAGGAGTTATATTTTGATTCCTGAACTTGCTGTTCCATATTCTCAAGTCTGGCTTTTTCATTCCTTTTCTGTACATTTAGCAGTGAAGCAAAGCCAGAGACTGCGTGTTTTCAACCCAGTTGTTGCGACGTTCTGTTGGGTTCCTAGCTGCCGTTATTGTACATATAAAGCAGGGATGCCCGTGCAGCGATACTGTGTGGATTATGCCAAACGTGGCACAGCTGGCTGCAAGAAGTGTCGGGAGAAACTCCCAAAAGGACTAGTGCGGATTGGGAGGATAATGCCAAATCCCTTCTCTGAGGGAGCTGAGATGAAAGAATGGTACCACGTCAAATGTATGTTTGAAAAGCTGGAACGTGCTCGATTAAGTACGAAGAAAATTGATGACTTAACAGATCTGGAAGGCTATGAAGAACTTCAGGACGCAGAGAGGGATCTGATCAACCAGCACATTAAAGGTCAGCGTGTTGAATGTTGGAGAATGGCTTTTCATTTTGGATGCGGTCGGTGTCTGGGTGAGGTTGGGAAAGATCTATTTAATAATCCTGAGCACTTTGTATGGACCCTTCCAGGAAAGAATACTTGGTAAGAACAAGATGATTGTAATGCTTCCAGTAATCAAATAACCCAAGACCATTTGTTTTCTCTGACCACACATGAAGGATGTCCATTTGGATAAATTTCTGGACAATTCCCATGGAATTGCATTGCTAAGAGGGACAGCTTCTGCTGATGGATGAAAACAAGTGTAAGCTTTGCTGTACTCGGGGATGCCCGTGTAAATTTTGGTATTGGAATTCAGAAATGCACCCATCCAGTGCAATGCTCTGGTTGTTACTGAAACATACAAGGAATTGTTTTACATGGTGCCCCATCTTCCTTAGTTTCAAACATAAATGTCTGACGGTGCAAGGGGAAGGTTAGTGAGACAATGGTAAACATGTTGATGAGAAAAGTTGTAATGTAGTTTTAATTCTTTTCCTAGAACTTGCAATCAAGAATGGCTTGCTTTCTTCAAAAATCAAACCCTCCCCGAGTAAGCCAACCACAGTGACTCCAGTCACTCCATCACCACGCAAATTTTCTGGATTCTCAGGTAGGGGAACACTGTACATCATCAATAGTTTGTCTCTGATAGTATCTCAAATAGATTATGTGAGCTTGTTTTCCTGTATATAATGCATTGCAGCTTCAAATGATGCTTTTTATGGAGCAGAGTGAATACCAGATGCTGCAGTACTATTTAGGTTTGTGAGCTTTTTACTTGTAGTAGTAAGATATCTGGTAGAGAAGAACTTCGGTTCTTTACAGTGCATTTTGTATCTTTTTTTTAACTTTGTAACATATTTTGGTCTGTTCATGTGGTAAGCTATATGTAAGTAGTAACCGTTACTGCTGAACTCTTGTTTATTTTCACCTATCATTGATACATGCACTTTCTAGCAGGAGACACTGTTCATGAGTTGCAACACATTTCTCTAACGGGCACCTTCACACTACAGAGTGTTGGAAACATGTTGGCTATGAAGACATAAGTAACAGAATCGACTCCACCATGCAATAAGATCAGTACCTCAACTTTACCTTCAGCATACATGCCCTCAATTATCTCAGTACCCAAAATCTGTCTACTAACAGCTGAGCATCCACACCTGCCTGGGTTTGAGAATTCCAAGTATTCAGAACCCTTTTTAAATGAAGAAATTTCTCTTCACCTCATCCTAAAGTCCATATTTTGAGACCTTGTCCCCTCCTCTTAATCGTCAATATAGATTGGAAATAGCTCGAGCCCAAGCACTGATTACTACTAGCTACATGCTGCCAAATTAAAAATCCCTGTTTTTTTCCCCCCTATTCTCAGTTTCCTATACATAAATTAATTCTCAATCTGTTAATATATTGACCTCCATCCCTTGAGCTCCAAGTCTGCCTAATATGTCATCTTTACTGAATGATTTTTGAAAATTCAAGTACAATACATCTATTGATTTTCTCCTTAACTATCTGCTCAAAAAGTAACTCTCTAACAGATTTGTCAAGCCTTGTTTCCCTTTCACAAACCTGTTTTTTTTTCTCTCATTGATTTTCAAAATGCCCTGTTCCCACATCCCCAATAAAAGATTCCAGCATTTTCCTTACTACTGATAATTTTCTTGTTTCTTCTTCCTGTCCCTCTTTGTGAATAGTGGGGTCAAGTTTGCTGCCATCCAATTCATGGGTAATCTGGGGAACAAAACACTTAAACCAATGCATCTGCTGTTTTTTAAAACTGGCCATCAGGTCCAGAAGATTGGTAACTTTTAATCCCATTAATTTCACTGGTATTATTTCTTCATGTTTCCCATTCTTGTTACACCCTCAATTCACTATTATTTCTGAACTCAAGCCTCCACTAGATACAAAGACACTGATGGAGCTCGGTTAACTGTGCTGTTAAAAGTGTCTGTGAGAGAGCTATATGAAAACATTCTTGTTTGAGATTTAGTAGAGAAATGCTGATTGAAATATATTTAAGTGCAATGTTTTCAACAAAAATAGATTCATCACAGTCAGTCAGCACCACAGGAGGGTTTTAGTAGATGAATTTTTTGGGTGGGAACTAGCTCAATGTAAGGTCACTCCCAAAATGTAAACTTGCTCATGCAGGCTCACTGACCGGCAATGCGTTTACAGTAACACATATTTCCTTCTGTACTGTTTTCACATTTTTAAAAACAAACTCTCCTGTATGTAGCTAAAGTGGAATCTCCTGAAGAAGAGCCTTCGACCTCCACAAGTGCTCTGTCAGCTGGTGCATTTGACCCGAATCACAAAGATTGCTCTCTGCGGGAATTTCGAAAACTTTGTGCAATGATCGCAGATAAACCAAGCTATAATACTAAAACACAGATTATCCAGGATTTCCTCAGGAAGGGGACTGGTGGAGATGGTGAGCCTAATCTTTTTATTATTGCACAAGCTTTATGAAAGGGTACTGTTTAATTTTACATCTGTGATTTAGAATCTTTTCCTTTCAAAGTAGCATTCTAAGAAAGTCTCCCAGAACCTGCAGTCTACCAGTTGCTAATCACTCTGTTTTCATTTTTTTTAATTGTCTTGTGATGCTCATGGTAATTGTGTTGTTCTTGTGTATTGGAAAGCATCCTTGCCAAAAATGAGGCAGACCGACTGGAGAGTGCTGGATACCAAATTCTAATGTACTCTCAACCTTTATCATTGAGAGCAGAGACTGTAGTTTCATTGTCGTGATTGGGAAGCCAGACCAGATTCCTCCTGTTCTGATGTTGGGAGTTTGTTTTGGGGCGCAGTTTTGCAATTTCACCTGTTTCCCAGTACCTTGACAAAATTTGGTCACGTAAGCAAGCCTGAAGAATTGTATCTCCTGTCATTGGGGAGCTTAAGTTTGGAATTAAACACTGATGGACTCAGTGGTTGACACTGCTGCCTCACAGCGCCAGGGATCCAAGGTCGATTCCAGCCTCATATGACTGTGTGGAGTTGGCATGTTCTCCCCGTGTCTGCATGGGTTTCCTCGGGATGCTCCAATTTCCTCCCACAGTCCAAAGGCGTGCAGGTTAGTTGGATTAGCCAGGCTAAACTTGCCCATTGTGACCAGGGATGTGCAGGCTAGGTGGGTTAGTCAAGGGAAATGCAGAGTTACAGGGAGAGGGTAGGGGTGTGGGTCTGGGTGGGATACTTTTCGGAGGGTGATGTGAACTCAATGGGCCAAATGGCCTGTTTCCATACTGTGGGGATTCTGATTTGTTTTCCCAATACAACCGCCACACAGCAGCAGGAACCTTTTGTATATGCTTCAGCATAAACCTTTTCAATAAAATCTCTTGTCCCAATTCTAATATACCATTTTACACAAAGATTTGTTGTGTAATTGACCAGTGTTCACTCAGTAAGTACCTAAAATAAATAGCAATTTAGTTTGAAGGATGGTGTAATGGTATTTCCTGGTGATTAGAGTTTACACCCTGTCAGTAATGTGATAAAATGAATATAAAAGCAAAATATTATGGATGCTGGAAATCTGAAACAAATACAGAGAATGCTGGAGAAACTCAGCAGGTCTGGCAGCACCTGAGGAGAGAGAAACAGAATTAACATTTCAAGTCGAGTCCAGTATGACTTGTTCAGAATTCAGAATGTGATCAAACTGCATAGCCACAATTGAGGGTAAGCTATGTAATGATGTCTGTTGAATTGCTTCTTTCCAGGAAAATTCCATGGAGATGTATACTTAACCATAAAACTACTATTGCCTGGTGTGATAAAAACCGTTTACAACCTAAATGACAAACAGATTGTCAAACTGTTCAGCCGGATATTTAACTGCAGTCTGGAAGATATGGTGCGAGACTTGGAGCAGGTTTGTTGCTGTGTTTGATTCAAAGACATTGGTAATGTATAAAAACAGAAACTATGGCAAATGTACAACAGGTCACCTTGCCTGTATAAAGTCTGGTTATGTTCTGGGTGTGTAAAGAGTTGTGCTCTAGCAGATCTGAAACTAGAAATAAATATGAATGAATTTCTGTGGGTCCCCCAAATGTGGGTCAAAGTCGATAGTTCTGTAGATTTGGTTGATTTTAAAAATTTAAGTGCTATTGTAACCATTCATAATGTGATCCCTCGTGACATTTGCACGAAATTATACAAAGGGTTTTTAGAGTGCAGACTGTTTAGGCAAGACCTAGGCTATTCTACATCATTCCTCCCCCTTGACTTTCTCACCACCATGTTTTTCTGAAGAGTCTGGGATAAGGTTCTGTTGCCACCAGTGGATGTTTTGCCAAACAATTTGTTCACAAACCTTGGCAGATGTCAGGGATTTTATGTGGAGAACATTGCAGTACTCTTCTGTCCTTGGCTGAGTAATTGCTCCATGAGGAATTGGCTGTGGTGACTGAGGGGAGCTGGGAAATTGGCTGATTGTCACTTCCAGAATCTCCGAGAATGCTGCTGTTCTGTTGTTGCTTCCCAGGTTGAAAATTGATCTTGAACCTGTTGATTTTGAAACTTTTCTCACTGGATGAGGAACACTGAAGCAAATTAAAAATCTTTCAATAAGTATGTTCAATTAAGGTCGAGAAAGTCAAGTTTATTGAGCTTTTTGTCCTCTCTTGGATGTTTACAGGCAGAAATTTAGAGCATTCGTAACATTTTGCAACAATGGTATGCTTTTGCTGTGTGCTTTTACATTGACAGCTGGGCTGACACTGCACACACTTATTTCATTTACAGAATTGATTGCCAGACTTGCGCCCAACTGAGAAAAGAATTTCAATTTGTGCCACAGTAGTTCTGGGAATCTTTGATTGAAAGGAGCAACTTGGGGTGGGGATAAAGCTGAGTGCGTGGGAAGTATTCTAAACAATTTCCAACATCCCTTTGTAGGTTTGACCATAAACTAGCCTTTGCAGAAATAAATTTCAGGTTGTACCATTTGTTCTAGAATGATATAATTGTACACAATTGCACATTTGTTTGCATCTGAAAGATACGTTCTTGCCTTTTGCAAGAGAATTTGTACAAATGGCAATATGAGATGAGCAGTAGTATGTCCTGTAATACACATTTATTGTAAATATACCTTTTTAGTTTATTTTAACAATCTGTTTTTGTTGGCCTTTAAACAAATATGTGCACATCTTTTTAAAGAAAAATTGAAAATGTTCTGATCCAGTCCTGTCAGTGATTGCTGAGCTCAGTTCTCACTATCTGTGTTCTGATATGACAGGGAATGAGTTACTTGCATTTGTGGATGTATAATTATTAAGATTTCATTGTATATCAATTTCAGAAACTGGTTTTCATTTCAAGAGGTTGCTCAAGAAAATGGAGATTTCTTCCTTTTATTGTATTCTCCCTCCAGGTGGCGCACCACCCCCAGTTTAGACTGCAGATGGCACTGAGGGAATGCTGTTAGTGGTCACACTAGCCTACCCCAAAAATTCCAACTTCTTTCCCATCTTTCTATACCTTCCCCTTGCTTCTGCGAACAACCCATGCAGCTTCTGGGATTTGTTTTTCTAATATTTAAAAATTTGTGTTTAAAAACAATGGGAACTACCTTTTTAGATGTTTGTCATAGGTCAGTTGTGGTACACACATCTAAATCAAAATGTGACTCGCATCCCACTTCAGTACAAAATCTAAGTTGGCATTCCAGTGCAACACTGAGGGAGTGCTTCAATGTCAGTAGTGACTCTCTTTGGATGAGATGTTAAGCTGTTTGCCGCCTCAGGTAAACATAGAAGATCCAAAGATGACATATCAAAGAAGATAAAGTGAGTTGCTTTAGGTGTCATGGCTTATTTTTATTTTCCCTTGCCCAACTCAACTAAGACAGCTTAGTTAGTCATTATTATGTTATTGATTGCAGGGCTTTGCTGAGGATAAATTGACTGCTGCATTTCCTACATTACAACCGTGATTATATTTAAACACTAATTTAAAGGTCAACACATATTTAGAATGCCTTAAGATCATAAGAGACACCAAATACATTTCTTTTTTTCTTGCTTTAACTCTAGGGGGATGTCTCGGAGACTGTACGCATCTTTTTTGAAGAGAGTCAGACTTTCCCGCCAGCCCATAAAAGTGTTATGACAATTCAGGAGGTCGAGTCAGCTCTCACCCAACTATCCAAACTGACTAGGGAAGAAGACCAACAAAAGGAGCTCCAGAATATTGCTGCAAAGTAAGTCTTGGATTTTAGAGATGTCTAGTGCCATGGTGAGTGGATGGTCCATCTTGACCTCCTCCTGAGGTCCCCAATTCAGCTGATAAGTATTCCATATGATATTAAGAAATAGTTGAGCATACTGGATGTAGTAAATGTCATGACTTCTAACTAAATCCCTGGTGTAATGGTGAAGACTTGTACTCCTGTATTGGGTGAACTTCCAATTAGGCTATTCTTATACAGCTGTAATAGTAGCACATACAAACGGAAATTTGCCCAGGTTTACAACAAATGTTTTAATCAACCTGTTTAGGCATGTTATTAATACACAGGTAGAAGGACAGGTAGAACTTAACTAATTTCCAGAGATTGGGACAATACTGCTGAACTACAAGAGCCTTCCTTTCCAAGACCTGTTTCAAAAGGTAGGACAAATCCTAAACAATCAATTACCAGCCTATCAGTCCATTCTCAGTCCTCACCAAAGCGACAGTAAATATTGTCAACAGTGCTATGCAGTGTGGCGCTAAGTTACTCATGAGATGAGACCAGTGACACTTGACATCAAGATAGCTTTGATCATGTGTCACATCCAGTAAGTTCTTGTAAAATTGATGGGAATTGAGTAAGTCTCCTCATTGACCGGAGTCAAACTTAGTACAATAGAGGATAGATGTGGTTGTTGGAAGCCCCAGTCTCCCCCATCATAGTGTTCCAGGCCCAACCGTCTTCATTGCTAATCCTCCCTCCATCAGAAAGTCAGAATTGGAGATTTTCAGCGATGGTTGGACAATGTTTAGGACCATTCACAATTCTTGTTGGTTAAACTTTAAACAGGGGACTGTTCAGGACCTGACTAATGTTCAGGCTAGGGCTGATTAAGGGTAAGTAATATTTGCATTGCCAATCTTCATAAGAGAAAGTGTAACCAATGGTGGTTGGAAACTAATCATTTTGTGGAAGCATCTTACTATGTAAATTGACCCCTTTTGGGCTGATACCTACATTCCGTCTAAACATTATCTAGTTTGCACACTTTGTGATTAGGTTTTTTTTTGCATGTAACCCTGGAAAATCTGTGTTACAGTGAGATATAGAAATGAAGGTGAAGAGGTTGGATGATCTGCTCCAACTCTCCTTTATGCCTGTGTTTGATAGTCACTGTAGGACATATTTCATGGGAAGGTGCTTTAAATCTTAGTATCTTAGAAATAGAATTTGAATAGATAGAAATATCCTTGTCTTACATATTTCAGATTTTGTATTTCAGGTTACTTTCTTAGACATGTTCTTGGCTGTTCACACCCTGGATAGCAGACTCTCTGTGCTTGTACCTTAGTAACTTTTGCTATAGTGCTCTGATTAAATAGACATCTTTCATCAAGTTCTTGTTTAACTGCTGATTCTGGCCAGTATCTTTGCAGAATCTTGTCTGGCCTTTTCAAAAAAAAAAGATAACTACATTGGGCTTTATTTCAGATTATTATCAAATAAATTTATTGAACAAACAGTAAAATAACATTTATAGTATATAAGTATATTACTCTACTTCTCAAATAATAGATGTTCAACCCTTATGCCAATCTATTTCATAGCATTTTTAAAATAGAATTATTTTACTCTTGCAGCTAAATTACCTGATCTATTTTTTAAAGGATTCATTGATTGATTTATTGTCATGTGTCCCAAAGTACAGTGAAAAGGTTTGTTTATGAGCAGTACTGGTAGATCACAGTAAGCAGGGATGTTCAGATCAAAGGTTGTAAAAACAACTTTGAGGCATATAGCTTACTTTGTACAGGGCGTGCACTAGGCAGGATCAATGTTAGCAAGATCAGTATTATTTGAGGCTTGAGAGTCCATTCATCAGTCTAATAACGGCTGGGAAGAAGCTGTTCCAGAATCTGTCAGTGCATGTGTTCAAGTGCCTGACAGAACAGGTTGTAGGAGATCATTACCAGGGTTCATCTTTGATTATGCTAGCAGCCTTTCTGCGGCAATGAGCCATGTAAATGGAGTCCAGTGATAGAAGGTTTCCCTATGTGATGGTCTGGGCTGTGCTCACAATCTTCTGTAGTTTCTTACGGTCCTGGGCAGAGCAGTTGCCATACCAGGCCGTTATTCACCCGGTCAGTAAGTTTTCAATGGTGCATCTGTAGAAGTTGGTTAAGGTTCTGATGGACATGTCAAATTTCCTGCGCCGCCTGAAGAAGGGATGTGTTGTTGTGCCTCTTGACTGTCGCATCTACATGGGAAGTCTAGGACAGGTTATCGGGTATCGTCACTCCGAGGAGCTTGAGCTCTTCCCTCTCAACCTCAGTTCTGTTGATGTAAATTGGGGCATGTTCTCCTCCTTTCTTTCTGAAGTCCATGATCAGTTCTTTAGTTTTGCCAATGTTGAGAGAGAGAGAGAGAGAGGGTGTTCTCATTGAAACATGTCACCAAGACTTCTATCACCCTTCTGTATTTTGACTCTTCATTCTTAGATGTCCGTCCTCCTATGGTGGTGGCATCAGCCAACTTGTAGATGTTCATTCAGAATTTGACAATAGTTGTGGGTGTGCAGGGAATACAGTAGGGGGCTGAGGACACATCCTTGGGTGACTCCAGTGTTGAGTATTATTGTAGAGGAGATGCAGTTGTCTATCTTCATTGATTGCAGTCTGTGGGTCAGAAAGCTGAGGATCCAGATGCAGAGGGCGGAGCCAAGACCAAGGACTTCTAGTTTTGAGATCACTCTGGAGGGGACAGTGGTGTTGAAGGCAGAGCTGTAGTCAGTGAGCAGGAGTCTGACAAGTGTCCTTGCACAGATGTTCCAGGGATGAGTGCAGGGCTAGGGTGTCTGCTGTGAACCTGTTACATTGGTAGGCAATTTGTAGGCTATTGAAGTTAATTGTAATGAACAGTGTAGCCTAATTAGCTACCACTGAAACTGTCAATGAGGCTGTTCAGGTTTCATGTCATTGCCCTTGCATGAACTTTCCCTTTCTATTTTTATTTGTTCAGCCACTTGAAGGAGCCATAATCACATTTCTTGAGTTGCTTTTTTTGTGTAGGTGGGAAAGTGGAGGTTGTCGATTTCTTTTTCTACTCAGTGGTATTGCGAAGTTGGATAAAATAACTGGATTGGGAGGCAGGATGTTAGACTTTGGTTTTTGTAAAATGCTAGGGAGAAAAGCACTGTTTGGTCCCTTTAAAAGGTTGTGCTTTCTCGGTGTATAGAGGTTTAAAATGGGTGTCTGTGAAAAGCAGCGTGGAGGTTTGCAAGTGCACAGAGAGCACTCGAATTGGAAATATTTGTATCGAAAAGCCGTACAGTTAGCATACCAAGATAATAGGCTTTTGAATTTTGCCATTCAATTTGAACCAGCCCCTTAGATACCAAAAATCTACCAAATTTAAATTTGATGGTTTTGACAACCTAAGACCAATCCAATTGTAAAACTATTGATATGTCATCAAGGGTATAAAAGAGGGGAGCAATTGGAAAATCACCATAGTGAACTGCCATCAGTGAGAGATAACAGCTCTCTGAGAAAGTACCATCTGTTTACAACGGGACCAATGATGGAAAGAAGAAGAAAAGACAGAAGAAACGATGAAGAAGGCATTCCTGACAGAAGGATCAGATGGAGAATGCACGGAACATTCCGGAAGACGTAACCTGGCTGTAATTTGAGTGACTAAATTCTGTTTGTTGTTTTAACATAAGTGGGATTTTTATTTATTGGAGTATATACCATTAGAATCTTGCTCTATTTGAGAATAGTTAGTAGTTAGAAAGAAATGATTCTATTTGTTAATAATTTAGTTTAATTTGTTGACTGTTAGAATTAAATAGATAAATTATCACTTGTTGATTTTAAAGTGAGTGTCAGGGATTTATTTTATTTAACAATTAGAAGCTGCTGAAAGGCAGGTTCCATCACTTTTCACACTCCTTGTAACAGATTATAAAATGAGGTGCTCCTATTTGGGTGTGTCAGGTTTATTCCTGGGGGGGGAGTGGTTCAACCTCCACTTCTTGACAGTAGCTTCTTGAATAATTTCCCCCACCGGTCCATAGACGTTTCAATTGTAATAACTCCCTTGTGATTGTCAATTTCTTCCACCTCCATATCAAATTATATTGTTTAAAAATTCTTTGTTCTCTCCTGGCTTAAAATAAATTCAATCATGCTGCAGTTATTATCTTCAAGAGATTTGTTTAGTGCTGAACTGCTAACTGTTCCTATAATGATTGACTTTTGTTAAATAATCACTGTTCAGTATGTACGGAGAGTAGATATTTTGCTCTGAAATTGTGACATGGGTCTCCCTAAAGTGATGTTGCATGACTTTCTGATTGAGGCTGGAAAAGTGCACCCTTGCTCTAATCCAATGACTCCATGGGTCACAATATTAAAAAAAAAAACTTTTTCCAGTTATCAAGACTGCCAAAAAACCTTATAAAGTTACATGGCATTGTGGCTCCGTGGTTAGCACTGTTGTGTCATAGCACCAGGATCCTGGGTTCGATTCCAGCCTTGGAACTGTCTGTGTGGAGTTTGCACATTCTCCCCATGTCTGTGGAAGTTTCCTCTGCATGCTCCGTTTTCCTCTCTCAATCCAAAGATGTGTAGCTTAGGTGAATTGGCCATGCTAAGTTGCCCATAGTGTTCAGGGATGTGTAAGTTAGGTGCATTAGTCAGGGGTAAATGTAAAGTAATAGGGTAGGGGAATGGGTCTGGATGGGTTACTTTTCGAAGGGTCAGGGCTTTAAATGAGTGGGGGTATGCGTTCAGATTAGTGAGGGAACTTTTAAAAAACTGAATGATTTTCTTTAGATAAAAGTACAGTTAATAGACCAGTGTAGTAATAAGCAGAGTTTGACAGGGCAAAATAAAGAGTTGAAGATCTGTGATCTGGTCAAACTGGGTGCCGAATTAAAATTAAAGACACTTAATTTGCAAGCATAAAGTTTTTGTAATGAGATAGACAAATTAATGGATAAAGAAGTGATAAATGTGTTCTGTCTAATTGCCATTACAGAGATGTGATTTATGGTGACTAAATATTTCTGAGTACTTGGTGCCAAGGCAGGTATAGAGAAACCTTGATGAAACATAACATGAGGACAATAATGAGGAAGAATCTTGACTTAATGATCAGGAAATAGAATCCCCAATGGGTGGAGGTGAGAAACACCGGCTGTACCTCCCTAATCCAGCATACGATGGTATGGTAGCCTCTGTGGTCTGGCACCTGCAGTATTTTCAGCATTTTACTGTGCAGCAAGGAACATTTCCAGGTATTCAACCAATGTAAAAGCAGTTTAAAGTGCAGCAAGCAGAGTTCCTACCATTTAAATACTGTCAAGTGAGGTGGGAGCAGAGGAACTGAATTGTATTAAAAATACCCACACTGATTTTGACACACAGTCTCCTGTGGTCTGGCAGATGATGGGACCAGGCCTTTGCTGGACCAAAGGCTGCAGATACGAAGATGCAACCTATACTGTGGAAGAGAAGAAACTGTTAATTTTTATGCCTCACAACAGTGATGATACTGTCAGAAAGAGTTTTGTCAAAACATGGAGGAGCTTGGAACCAGGGTAGTGCAATCGTCTTCAAATGTGGATATGATGTCAATGCAAGGGATCATGTGAAAGTTTGTTACACAATATCTTGTGTGGTAAGGATGACACTTTAGAATGATTAAGAATTGTTAAAGGACAGAAAATGAGCAGGAAGAAGATTGCAACACTGCTATTCCTGAACACGGCAAGAATCTGGGCTTGGGCCTCTGTAACTTACAAACCATGTTAATGACTTAAACAAGGAGACAGAACAAAACAACCAAATTTGTTGATGTTACAAAGAAAGGTAGAAATGTAGGAAGTATGCAAAGGGTTATAGGTAGTTGGATGACAAGATGAGAGGTATGTTGAGTAATTGACTTTAGGAAGACTAGGAAAAAGTTGGATGTTCGTGATTGGCAGGATTCTGATTTCCTTGTATGTAGAACAAAGTTAGCTTGGAAACACTTGAGGGTAAATCACATGTTTGTATTTTATTACAGGAATGTGCCATCACACACTGGAGTAGCACATTGGAAATCAAGCAGTACTATTTTCAGAGCTGCCAAAATTGAAAAATTGATTAAACCACCAGATTGCCCAATTTAATCTAATTGTTTTATTCAGAATAAAGAAAATGTGAAATAACTCCACAGAGGTCGGTATCCCATTACCAAGTCACCCTTTATTTACATGTGTATAGTACTTAACACTGGCCCAGCTTTCTCAGAGCCAGCTCTCAGAAGGAATAGAATGGCTGACACTCCTGCCTTTTTTTTGTTATTAACCAGTAAAAATTACAAACAAACAGTTAACATGAACAGCCATTTACAAGGAACAGCAATTTACAGGGGAAAGGGGTGGCAAAGCCAGAATCCAACCCCCACCGTTCAGACACTCCTGTTTTTTTTTCGCAGGTGTAGGGCACAATGAAAAACAACAAGGGCGCAAATCTTTATTTATATTCCGCTGCCAAGAAGAAAGGAAACATTGGAGTGGCCAGTGACCAGCAATGCCCTTCTCAACAAAGGGCAATGCTGTGTCTTCAAAAGACAAAGTGAAGGGGAGGGCAGGGATTAAATCAAAATAGAGTTGACACTTCTGTTTATATACTTATTTCTTTTGTTTTTCCTTTTTTTGATTACCGACACTCCAGTTTAATCTTATTTTCCCCCACACAACCACCTAACACCAGTAGTGCTTATTTTTCCCCAGCACCCATTTTGTGTGTGTGTGTGTGTGTGTGTGTGTGTCTCAGAGAGAGAGAGAGAGAGAGAGAGAGAGAAAAAAGGTGTAGGACACAGTGAAGGACAACAAGTGTGTAAATCTTTATTTATATTCCACCACCAGGAAGAAAGGAAACACCAGAGTGGCCAGTGACAAGCAGTGCCCTTCTCAACAAAGGGCAATACTGCATGTTCAAAAAAAAAAGTGAGGGCAGGGATTAAATCAAAATACAGTTAATACTCTGGTTTTGTCTGTCAGCCGGGACTCCCTGATTGGACTAGGTTAACAAACCCAATCAAGGGGCACATATTCTATGATATCCACCTGGCTAATCTCATTACAATCACTATAAAATATACACCAGGTTTTATCATTAAGACATCAATAACAATTTATTGTAATCAAACTCGTTTTAACTAATAGCAAAAAAGAAGCATGAATTGTTAGCTAATAAACTTAAATTCTACCCCTTGTAAAGGAAGTCTGTATGTGTAGAAATAGAGACAAAGCATGATATGAGTATTATGGGGGGAAGGAGAGAAAAATCAGGGAAGCACTGTTCTGGCACCAGTTTAGATCATAGATGTCAATGAGTTGTTTTCTTTTGACTACTTCCAATTGTTTGCTGACGGGATGGGTTTGTTTGCACTGATGCTGTCTTTCATTCACTGGTTGAGAATTTGCTCCTTTCAGTGTCCCTGAAGAAAGCAGTTTACTGGAAAATGGTTTGTGCGGACAGCTACTGAGAGATTTTCTGTTATTTCTCCTTTAAAGGAGGTGGGTGAGGGTGGAGAGGGAGAGAACGAGTGAGAGAGAGAGAGAGAGATTGAGGTGCTTTTTCTTTGCAGGCTGTCTACAAATACAGCTGCAGTCACTGACTGAGGAGCCAATCAAGTGATGATTGCATTACTGGGCCCTCCTGAGGCCACAACAACTGGTCAATTGAAAAACCAGTCAAAGTACATCTCTCAGCAAAGCTAGACACACGACACAGGCACACACCTCACAGTAACTTGTTAAAACTGCAAGATTGTCTTCTACAATTTCCTCAATTTAAAACTATCTTTCTTGTAGTCTGAAAAGTAAAAGTAGTCTTTTTTAATGAGAGCTAATGTGCAGGAATAAAGAATCATTTCTGTAATTTCAGAGTTTTGGTCAGACCAGATCCGACCACTCCCGTATGTAGATCTTCATATCATTGGGAAGAATTTGCTGGCCTTAGGTTGGGTACAATGCAAGTTCACTACGTTGACCCCTGGGATGAGAGGGAAGATTAAGTTGAATGAGCTTGTCTTCTCTTGACCTTTGATATCTGAGAAGTTATTGCATTAAAATATGCAAGATTCTAAGAGGGCTTGACACATGAAATGCTGTGACACTGATCTCACCAAAGAGTCTCTAACAAAGTCATGATGCCTCGGGGCGCACAGTGGCTCAGTGGTTATCATGGCTACCTTGCAGTGCCAGGTTCCCAGGTTCTAGCCTCGGGTGACTGTGTGGATTCTGCATATTCTGCCCGTGTCTGCGTGGGTTTTCTCTGGGTGCTCCGGTTTCCTTCCACACTCCAAAGGTGTGCAGGTCAGGTGAATTGGCCATGCTAAATTACCTATAGTGTTAGGTGCATTATTCAGAGGGAAACAGGTTTGGTTACTCTTTGGAGGGTTGGTGTGGACTTGTTCAGGGCCTTATTCCACACTAGAGAATCTAATCGACCATTTATATCTGAGGAGAAGTTATTTCACTGAGGATTCAGATTCTATGTAATTTTGTATCTATCCTAGAGAGCTATGGATACATATTTGTTGAGTGGAATACTTTTGACCTCTTAAGAGAACCAAGAAGTATGAAGACTTGGGCGAGAAAGTGAGATTGTGATTGAAGTTCAGCCATAATCCTGCTGAACAGTGGACCTGGCTCATACTCCTGTTTTTAGTTCTTATGTCCTTGTGAATAAAACTGATGTGTGCTGTGTTGTGCCTTGCAGATGTACAGCCAATGATCTGAAATGCATTATAAGGTTGATCAAGCACGATCTAAGAATGAATTCTGGAGCAAAACATGTGTAAGTAGCTATTAACTTTTAATTGGAAAAGGAGAGTTTTTTTTAAATTAGTTCTGTAGCTGTATGTTTAAAGTTGCATTTTAATGTACCTTTTCATTTAATTGTGCATCTTTTTTTTATTTGAATTGTCATTTCCCTTCTGTATATCATTCCTGAACTGAGAGACCATATAGCTGATCGATTTCAAGATGTATCTGTGTAATTGTGCTGCGAAGATGCTACGCTAATCTAGAATTGATTATATGAGAATGTGGAAAATAATGCTACTAACTGTGGCTGGTATCAGTGTAGTTATGAGGAGTTTGACCTTGGTAATTGCTGTGCTAAACAGAGAACTTTGTTCCTCCAGGGATTCATTTTCAATTTCGGCAAGAGATGTTAGTTTTTTGTTGTCTCCTAATGTTGAAAAGATTTTAATATATTCTATACTTCAAGTTCCCATCATATTAAATGGGTTTCTTCACAAGCTTTATATACACTTCCTGTAGTGCCTAATCACATACTGGTTGCTGTCAGGCATCTGGATTTTAGCTTTGTTAACAGATGTTCATGTTATCTTGTTGCTTTTCATAAATGGCTTTGAAACATCCATTCCCTTGAACTTTGGAAAAATTGTACTTTTCAATCTTGCTAAAGCAATTTAGCAATGTGTTTTCATTATTACTAAACAATTGGCATTCCGTTCTTGCAACATCATTTTCATCCACCAGTATGGTTTTGCTTTGATACATTGATGCTTTCCGTTTTCCCAGCTGTATTGCAATACTATTTCCTAAGTGCATTGTTTTTGCCATCTTTAGTCATTGGAAAATGCCTGGACACTATTCAAACTGTTAATTCCCTTCAGTTTGTGGCTGGCATTGGCTGTTTAGCCATGTTTCATTCTGCTTCTTTTGGCCAATTTACAGTTTTATATGCTTCCTTTTTCTACAGGTCTTCGGTAACCAATTGTCATCCCATCTGCCCCTTCTAAAAATGAAAACAACATTTAGAAATCTCATGGCTTCTCCCCATCTTGTTCACAGCCCCAAGCTTCTCACCTACCTGGGAACCAGGTTCTATTGCTACTATGGTTTGAGTCAATGCCTTAATTGTGGCCTCACCCATTTTTCCAGGACCTTATTTTCTGTAATTGTACAGCAAATTCTGGATTGTACTTAAGAGAAGTGTTCAAAATTTGGAATTGTATTGCAGTGTTTCAATCTAACTTATTCGTGGGCCGTATTTCCAAATGTCATCAATTTTCATATAACTAGCTCTCCCTGATTGGTATGTTCATGAAATGCATGAATTTCACTGGCCATTCTTTTATGTTGCTAACTAGAATGTATGTACCTTTTCCCACTGATTTCACTTAGGCTGGATGCCCTTGACCCCAATGCTTATGATGCATTCAAAGCTTCACGTAATTTGCAAGATGTGGTTAACCGTGTCCTCCAGAATCAACAGGAATCTGAACAAGTGCCAGGTTTGAAGAAGATTCTTAGCATCAAGGCCAACCTTCTAACCCCCGTGCAGCCTATGCTGGTAAGGGTCCACTTTCTTTTCATCTCCAAACTGGCCATTCTATATGAACATGAAACCAGTATTAAATACAGTTAAAGGCACGCACAGACATTCTAAATTAAACACCAGGCTGTGGTAAGTGGAGTAAGTTGTGGGCTTAAACTTTTGTTTTCATGCCAGAACACACTAATCCAGATGAGAGATAGTCAAGTTGAATTTTATATTGGGTTATGTTGGTATCAGAAGTTGAGAGACTATTATAGGTACGCGATTTAATTTAAAGAACTAATTCAGAGGAAAATCAACTAGTACCTGTCAACGTAGCCATGTAACTCACAAGTTCTCAAAATAATCCAAATGGTTTACTGATCTTCTTGAGGGAAGATAGTCTACACTCTTTGCAGGGTCCAAGCTACATATAGCCTTTAACAATGTGGTTAACTCTGAACTGCCATTTGAATTATCTAGAAAGTTCAGAAGGTGGCTCATCATCTCTTTTTCAAGGAAAATTAGGGCCTGAACTGTAACCTCACAGCAGGTGACTAAACCTAAACAAGGTTACCTGGAGCACATGTTGCTCTTTGACGAGAACATGATTAACCTATTGCATTGTGTAAAATAAACCTGACCAAAAATGTTTAATTTTGACAAGTGTCCTATGAGAGGGTACTTCATATTGTAACTGTAAATTGATTTTTTAAATTTCTCTGCAAATTGGGGGGAAAAAAAGTCTAATCTTGTTTTCGCACTTCAGGCAGAAGCTTGCAAATCAATTGAATATGCCATGAAGAAATGCCCAAACGGAATGTATGCAGAGATCAAGTATGATGGAGAGAGAGTTCAAGTACATAAAAATGGGGACACCTTCCAGTACTACAGCAGAAGCCTGAAACCTGTGTTGCCACATAAAGTGAGTAACTCCTTCCTCTTGCTAAAGGAACAAGTTTTCATTCTTCTGAAATCTGTTTCCATTCACCTTTCCCTCCTTGCAAATTGTTGCTCCCTCTGATCTCTCTTTCCTCTCCAAAGATCTTGAATGATTCTATCCCAATTTTATGCACATCTTTCCTGAAATTCCATGTTTGAACTCTCCGATTAGGTTTCTGTCTCTGCTATAGTACTGAAACAGCTCGATCAAAGTCATATTTGGCATCCTTATGTGACTGTGATAGACAGATTATCCCTGCACAAGCTTCTCAGCTTTCAACAATCTTTGATAGACCTGCAAACACTGTAATCCAAAATAGACAAGCAGGAACTGAAGAAAATCCTGAAGAAAAGTTATACCCAACACGTCGACTTCTCCACCTCCTGATGCTGCCTGGCTTGCTGTGTTCTTCCAGCCTCCTGCTTGTCTACCTTCATCAATCTGTGACGGAGCCAATCATATCAGCTTTTTCCAGTTTAGGATGTAAATACACTGGAGGCAATTCAGAGAAGGTTTGCTAGACTAACACCTGGAATGGGCAAGTTGTTTGAGGAAAGGTTGGACAGGCTAGGGATTGTATCTGTTGGAGTTTAGAACATAAAAGTGACTTGATTGAAATACAAAGTCCTGAAAGGGCCTTGACAGGGCAGATGTGGAGAGGATATTCCCTCTTTTGGGCAAACTTGCAGCTAGGAATCTCTGTTTAAACGTTAGAGGCCACCCATTTAAAATAGAGATTCAATATTATTTTAAAATCTGCGGGTCATGAGTCTTTGGAACTCTCTTTCTTTGTGAAAACGTCATGGAAGCAGAGTCCTTGAATATTTTAAGTCAGAGGCAGGTTGATTCTTCTTAAAGAATTGAAAGGTGAATGGGAGGACAACAATGCGGATTTGAGATGATAATCAGATCAGTTATGATTTCATTGAATGGTGAAGCAGGATCGAGAGCCCGCATGACCTACCCCATTCAGTGGCTTCTGTTCCCAAACTTGCAGCTTTTCCTCCGATGTTCCTAGGATCTATTTTTATCAGCTCTTTTCTACTTCTCATTCTGCAGTGACTTTGTGTAAAATGACTGTCACCTTTCACACAGATGCTGACAAAATGTTCAGATTTAACTCACTACCACCTTTCTCGATCCTCTCTATTGTCCCTAAATTATCAGACTGCATTTCTAGGTGAATAAAAATTTCCACCAATGAAATATTGGGTGACTGAAATTGTTGTTTTTGATCCCCATGACAAACATCACTCCCCATTGACCGACTCCATCTCTCTCTTCCTGACAGCTGTTCTGATGCTAAACCAGACTGTTCAAACTTGTTTTTTTTTAACCTGAGGTGAGCTGTCAGTCAGGTATTGCTAATGACAAGGCTGCCTGTTTTTATGCCTGCTTCAGATTCTCTGCATTTGTTCACCTCCAGGCTTTGCTTTTATAAAGCACATCTGGCTGGCCAGGCTGATTCTACTCTCCCTAAACACAAGGTTATTAAAAGACTAGGTTCTTATTTACTAACTCAACAAGTGCCATTCGCTGCTACACCCCTCCAACCCTCGGCCCATGTGCTCACTGAGCTACACTGGCTCCTGATTAAGAGGATGCTCGATTTTTCTTCCTAGCTTTCAAATCTCTGTGACCTTGCTCCTTCCGATTTCTAATAAACTTTACTTCCACAATCTTCAAAAATCTTTTTCCTTTGATTCTGTTGCCCTAGCCAGCTAGACCAAAAGCTCAGGAATTGCCTTCATAAACCCCTCACCAGCTTTACCTAACTTCCCTCCTTTTAATGCACTTCTTAAAATGTAAGTGTTTGACTAAGTGTTTGGTCATCTTACTAATTTGTTTTGTTTTGTAATGTCTCTGTGAGGAACCTTTTTGATGTTTTATTTTGTGTTATATTCTAACAGCAACTTTTATTTTGTATGAAAATATCTCACCTGGACCAGGGATATCCAAGAGCATCTGTGTATTCTCAGTTACCTCACTTGGTGTTCTTTTTTCTTTCTAACTCACTTTTCTATTGACTATTTTTGTATTCGTTTCATCTCCTTGCTAAATGTAATAGTATACTGTGGAGGTCAGTCTTATCCTAGCAACCATTGTGATCATGAAAACTCTTGGTTTAATCTATCCACTTGTATAGATTTAATTTGAGGAAACCACCTCCCTCTATACATGTTGAGCTAACCTTCCTTTGACTTGCTTCACTTGGGGCGGCATGGTGGCTCAGTGGTTAGCACTGCTGTCTCACAATACCTGGGACCTATTCCAGCCTCAGTTGACTGTCTGTGTGTGGAGTATGCACATTCTCCCCATGTCTGCATGGGTTTCATTGGGGTGCTCCAGTTTCCTCCCACAGTCCAAAGATGTGCGGGGTAGGTGGATTAGCCATGCTAAATTGCCCATACTGTCCAGGGATGTGAAGGCTAGGTGGATTAGCCATGGGGATTGCAGGGTTACAGGGATCAGGTAGTGGGGTGGATTTGGGTGAGGTGCTATTCAGAGAGTGCGTGTGGACTTAATGGGCTGAACTGCCTGCTTTCACACTGTAAGGATTCTATGATTCAATCATGTTTCTTACAGTCAGTAGTAAACTAACTGGGATTAACTACATCATGAAAATAGATCAAAGTTGGGATTACTGAACAAATTGGCAGGGCCCTCTGCCCCTGAACTTGTTTAGTTAAGTTTATGTGGTTTATTAATAAATCATATGGTTGTCCTCTCTCATATTTATTGTTGAACAGATGAAGTTCCATCAGGAATGGATGGGATTGGAATAAATTTGATATCAACAATTATTATTTTGATATTTGGTTTATTTTGCTGGTCATCTTACAATTTCAAAAATTTCTAATTCTTACTAATGAGTAAAAATAAACTGGCATCTGCACAAATTCAGGTCAATCTACTTTGTGCTCAGCTGGAATGAGACTTGAACTTCTGCCCAACTGACTAAATCAAGTCGATAACACAATATAAATTCCGGAGTTCTGGTTTGACAAAGGTGGACCGATTCGGCAGACTTGCATTGTTGCAAAAACAATTTTGTCTTTTTCATGTGTTTCTTTTCTTCCAGGTTGCCCATTTTAGAGATTTTATCCCCAAAGCTTTCGTCGGAGGTGACAGCATGATTTTGGATTCTGAAGTGCTGCTGATTGATACACAGAGTGGAAAACCACTCCCTTTTGGAACACTGGGTGTCCATAAGGTAATGTGATTGAAGGATCCAGGTTTAATGTGTTTCCCTAATATTTTGTGATGATCCCATGCCTGTTATTCAGAGGTGTTTGAGGCCTGCAGTTAAATAATTGAATTTCAGCTTTCCTGTGCACGAATTGGAAATCTTTAAGAACAATTCTTGCCATTTGTTTCTGCCTCTAATTAAAATATTAACTTGTGGTGGGATGTGATTTCTGAGTTTAGTCCATACTCTTGACAAGTGGTAGTCTGTGAAGTCGAAGAGCACTACAGGGCTGCTCTCTCGTTAGAGAGTTGACTGATAGTGATTTAATCTGAGGGTCACCATGCCTCAGGCAAGGTTGAGAAGGTGGGACCTTCACCAATCAGGGAAATGAACCCACACTATTGGCTTCACTCTGCATTGGAAACTAGCCATCCTGCCAACTGAGTTGCCTGACTCCCAAATAACCATTTCTTTGTTGACGAACTCACTCACTGATCATGGAGGGCTATTTGATTGCAACTGATCTTTTTTAGCATAATGTCATGAATGAGCACTCAAGACGATTGGGTGGTTTCTCTCCAACACTTCTCAAACCCTAGCTGGTGAGGTCAATGATCACCACCTCTACTCTCACACCGGCTGAGTTCGGCAAACTGCGTACATTCCAGCAGTCACATTTGAAACCTGATGGTCAACTTGTCGACACGTGGTGTTTAACTCAAAGCTTTTGGAGGAGAGATTTTTAAACCTCAAAACTTAAAGATGCAATATTCAAAACTTTTACTCTATTATAAGAGGTCCCCAATTTACAAACATCTGACTTATAAATGCTGTTACCTACGAGCAAGATCCCATTTTATGATTAACTTTAAGCATTTGACATGCAAGTGTATACTCATACTTACTAAAATCTCCTTTATGTTGTGTTCCAACTTGTATACAAATCAATTTATGAACATACTCTGGAAGTGAACCCGTTCTTAACTCAGAGACAGCCTGTATTTGAAGAGAGATGTTGGCTGTAGAGAATGAAACATCATTTTATAATGACTCAGAATAATGAAACCAAAACTTCTGTACCTGAAAGTATTTTACTTTGGACAATTTGAGAAGGTAAACAACTTTGTGTCGAAGCAATATCTTGGATAGATGCCAGGACAGCAGGGCCAAGGACCAGTTCATCTGTGGTTGTGCTACTTTGGTCAAGAAATGCAGTTCACCTCATCTTTACTTATCATTGTCTGTCTGTCTGTCTGTCTGTCTGTCTGTCTGTCTGTCTGTCTGTCTGTCTCTCTCTTTTGCCACCCCCCCACCACTTCATTCTCCCCTCTCTTTCCCCCCCTTCTCTCGTTTGCCCCCCCTTCTCTCGTTTGCCCCCTCTTTCTCTTGGCCCCCCCCCCCACCTTCTCCCTTTCCCCCCCTTCCTTCCCTATCCCCTTCCTCCTGTCAAGTAATGTCTTGATTTCAAAATTATTATCCTTGTTTATAAGTCCTATCTGTGTAATCTCCTCCAGGCCTACAATCCTCTATAGCAGTAGCTCCTCGGGTTAGCTGGAAGGAATTCCAGATGAGGTGCTCAGTCCTGATCATTATCGAATGCATGCACTTGAATGGATTTAGCCCATCTAAGATGCATCCTGTTGTTTGTTTGCTGGAAATGTATAGGTTCAAGTGGAAAATGGCCATTTGGTTGAGGTATTTACCACTGCTGACAGTGAAATTGTACTCCACTTAAAGTCTGTGCCTTTATTCTGAGGGATGTAGTTTGGAATGCTCTTTTTCTTTTTGGATACTTTAGCAATTAGTAGAGCTAGAATTATATGCATGAAACCATTTGAATTCAATTTTCTTCTCTTCCAGAAAGCTGCTTTCAAGGATGCTAATGTTTGCCTTTTTGTCTTCGACTGCATTTATTTCAATGGCGTCAGCCTCATGAACAGGTCTGTACATTTCTATCAAACCAGCATCCAGCTGAAATTCCTAATGATCCTGGATCTTAACAGACATTGGAGATTATTTAATTGTAGTTAAATGATTTTATGTTGTGCAGCTAAGACTGACTGTTCTGACTGTCATGTTTTCAAAGCCACAATCCCAAAAATAAATTGACCAAGTATTCAAAGATGTATTCCTAAAACAAAACAATAGTTTTCTCTGATCACTAGCCTTGGGAATACTAGCACATATTCTTAGTATTGCTGCAGACTAGGAAAGGCTTGAATATCTTAATATATTCTCTTGGTCAACTTGGAAATTTAAGTTTCTATCTTAAAATATAGTGGCTCAATAGCTTCTAATGTCTTGTTCGAAGTGCGGGTTGCGATGGAAGGTTGAGTTAGACTGACCTAATGGCTTTCTTTATGTGCACTCGCATTCAGAAAAGTCACAGAGATGTTATTAATATCCTTATAGACCAATCAGTGAACGAAAGCAATTCCTTCATGACAACATGGTTGAAATCCCCAATCGGATCATGTTTTCCGAGATGAAGCATGTGACCGTAAGTATAGTCCCATTTTGAATGAAACTTTATACAAATGCCTCTCAATGTTGCAGTAACCATGACTGAATGTGAGGGTAACGTCGACTTGTTCGAAGCATTTTTTAAACCGGGAGTTAGTCAATAAACAGGACACACACAGATCTGGAAAAGGTGATTCAATGAGGAAGGAGATGTAGTGCTTTCAATGTAGACGTATACATGATTTGGGTCAGGCACTGTACATATCACAGAAGCTTTCTCTCCAATAATTGCATTCTTTCCTGAGTTCCTAATCTGCGATTCCATTTCATAGTGTCTGTGCCAATGGTGAAATTTCATAATATCAGCTCATAATCTTTGTACCTGCTGACATATATTGAAACAGTGAGCAGGTTATACCTGTCCATTATTCCTTCTTTCTTTGTGTTCTTACATTGGTAGTCATTTTGTTTTCCTGATACTTTGACAAAACCTAGTCACTAAATGCTGTCCACTTCAGCTGCTTCTGCTAGTGTATACCTATCAGTGGTACAATGGGCTGCAGTGAGGTTTCTCTCAACATACAAAGGTTTGTAATCTGTCAGACATCATACACATCCCAGCTTACACATTTAATGTGAATCATCACGATATTTGCTGAAAAGAATACATAAATGCAGCTTTGAGGGAGCATTGCTCACTCTATCCCCCTTTACCCTCTGTAAAACCCACCGCTATGATGAAAGCTTTTGGTCACCCTTCCCAATGCTCTAATAGCCCCAATTTGTCACTCACTGTTGCTACCAGAAATGTATTAGATAAATGCAAGTTTTTTTGCCCCAGAACTGTTACTATTCAAACTTGAATTTCTGCTGCTCTACCTACATCAAGCTTTTGAAGTTGGTTGTCTTGATTACAAGATAGTAACAGAAAATAGAAACCAAGGTTGTTTCTTCGTTTATCTAAAAATTGCTCGTGACCAATTCTGTAGCTAATCAGTCCATTTGATAAAACATGTATACATTCCTCTGACTCTTCTAAGAAAAAAAAATCTTCTATCCTGTTTTGGTAGAGGGCCTCTGATTTGAGAGAGATGATCAACCGAGTTATTCAAGAGGGCCTGGAAGGACTTGTACTGAAAGACATTAAGGTGAGATATTCTCAGTGTGGGTTGTTACCTATTGCCCTGTCTTCTGCAAGTGCAAGAATTGACTGTTTATATGAAAATTATCACCAAATAATTGTGTGTAGGAGATATTTTTGGAAAACTAGTTCTTGAATTGTGGGTGTCAGTGGCAATGCAGTATTTATTGCCCATTTCTAGTTGCCCTTGTACAACTGAGTGTCTTGCTTAAGCCACTGCTGATGTCGGTTAAGAGTTGACCATGTTACTGTGTGACTAAAGTCACATATTGGATGAGCATGACCCTTAGCAAATATTGTATCTATACAATCGCTGCCTCTTTAGTTCCATGGGCTTCAAAAGGTAGTATATAAATTTAATGTTACAAGTCCTCCTCACTCGCTGGACTGTTGTTTCTCTTCTCAGTTAATCTCTCCATGTTCTCCTTTGTTTTGCTGACCCTTCCTCTACATGTACAGGTTGTCCTCTTTCTTTATCCATGCTTTTCGTTTGGCAAAGTGTCAGAGTAGGAGCCAAGTTTTGTTTCCCCTGAATCGATTCACTCAAACTCCATCCCTCAACCCCCAATAACATTTTGCAGGAAGTCCTTGGCCTTTTATAGTGATCAGTTAGACACTATAGGCAAATGGGCTGAATGGTCTTAGTCCATAGAGTCATAGAGATGTACAGCACGGAAACAGACCCTTCGGTCCAACCCCTTCATGCCGACCAGCTATCCGAACCCAATCTAAACCCACCTGCCAGCACCCGGCCCATATCCCTCCAAACCCTTCCTATTCATATACCCATCCAAATGCCTCTTAAATGTTGCAATTGTACCAGCCTCTACCACTTCCTCTGGCAACTCATTCCATACACGTACCACCCTCTGTGTGAAAAAGTTGCCCCTTAGGTCTCTTTTATATCTTTCCCCTCTCACCCTAAACCTATGCTTACTCATTCTTGACTCCCCAAACCCAGGGAAAAGACTTTGTCTATTTATCCTATCCATGCCCCTCATAATTTTGTAAACCTCTATAAGGTCACCCCTCAGCTTCCGCTCCAGGGAAAACAGCCCGAGCCTGTTCAGCCTCTCCATATAGCTCAAATCCTCCAACCCTGGCAATATCCTTGTAAGTCTTTTCTGAACCCTTTCAAGTTTCACAACATCTTTCCAATAGGAAGGAGACCAGAATTGCACGCAATATTCCAACCAATGTCCTGTACAGCCGCAACGTGACCTCCCAACTCCTGTACTCGGTATTCTGACCAGTAAAAGAAAGCATACCAAACGCCTTCTTCACTATCCTACCTACCTGCGACTCCACTTTCAAGGAGCTATGAACTTGCACTTCAAGGTCTCTTTGTTCAGCAACACTCCCCAGGATATTACCGTTAAGTGTATAAGTCCTGCTAAGGTTTGCTTTCCCAAAATGCAGCACCTCTCAGTTATCTGAATTAAACTCTATCTGCCACTTCTCAGCCCATTGGCCCATCCAAGATAATTTGATGAAAGTGAGTGTTCTTCATGGGCACCAGCGCTAGACCCAACCACGAAGCTGAGCTGGATTTGGACCCTGCTTGCTCCTGATTGATGCTCTGGCTGTTCAGATGCAATGCCCATCATATTTGGATCAAGCAGTAATATGGCGCTCATGGGTAAAGCTCACTTTCATCATTTCTGTCCCTCATCGTTAAAGTGTCTGATTCCCTGCAGCCTCCTCACCCTCAGTCCCACTGCGTGGAGAAGGCTTAGAGGATGATCAGTGCCCTTCGAAGCCGATCCTTTACAAATTGCTTCCTTTTAAGGTCCTCTTCATTCCTCAAGTGATGTGGTTTTTTCCACCCCCAACTAACCCAGTGTGGGGAAATAACAATGTGGCTGTGCCCTCCATAGACAGGACATTGAATAGATGTCTTCAAGGGAGGTCATGCCCTCAGAGATCTTCCCCCACAGAAAGGAAGCTGATGCATTCCCATCCACCCCACCTCTCTCCTCATGGCAGACAATGGAGATCAGAATCAAAGACATGGCATTCAAGTGGTGTCAGCAGGACAGAAGTAAAGCAATTATCTCAGGAAGCAAGGTCTGATTGGGGCCAGAGTGATATCCTGAACACATTTCGATCAGCATAACCAGTCAGAGAGGAATTTCTCTGTAGGCTAAGATCAGGGACAGGGTGTGGGAGCAAATATCAAAATAAATGCTCCAAGCACATGTCAAAGTCAAGAGGATCTAGTAGCAATAATCAGGTCAATGAAAAAGGAAGCAAAATAATCCAAAAGGAAGAGATGGTTTAACACCATCTCAAGTCATTGGACATTTGTCACGATGGATTGATGGCAGGTTGATACTGACCATTGATAGAAAGAAGACAAATTGAAAGGTGTGGAGTTAATCCTGAGAAATAGTCCACTCACTAGTGATCACCAAAGGCTGCAAGAAGCTGCTCAATGAGGAAGCTGCAAATTAGGACCAGTTACGACCCTTCCATATCTTAGAATACTCCTCCAGCCCAAACACACCTCCTCCAACCTCTAACTACTTCCAGCCCCCATCCCTTTTCCTATTTCTGTTACCTTCCCCCACACCTGCAGCTCTCCCTATCTCTCTCATCTCTCTGCAGCCTCTGTCACGCTCCTGCTGCCCCTACACACCTCCATATCTGTAACCTTCAGACCTATATACCACCTTATCATTGTAATAGCCCCAGCCCCTCGTACCCTCCATGCACCCCTCGCCCCTACACTCCAACTTATCAAACCTCCTCGAGTTCCTATGCTCTGAGCTGTTTGTAACCTCCTCTTGCAACTACATCCACCCCTATCTGTGTAATCCCCTCCAGCCCCTACATATATGCCTCGCTATCATTATAATCTTTTACAGCCAGTATATCCCTCCATATCTTTGTATCCTCCTTGCTTCTGTGCTCCAAACTGTTACATAATTTCCTCCAGCCCCTACAATCCAACCTCTTAGTGATCTTCTCCAGCACTTACAATACTGTCTGTGTATAACAAGCTCCAGTCTCTTCACCCCTCCTTCTCTCTGCAATCTCCTCCAGCACCTACACTCATCTCTATCTATGTAACCTTTTTCAGCCCAACACTCTGACTTATGTCTGCAATCTTTACCAGCCTCTGTTCCTCTCCCTTCCTCTAACACTTGATCCAGCACTTATACCTGCTGTCTCTGTATTCTCCACCAGCACCAATACCTTTGACTATCAATGTAACCTTCTCCAGCATCCACATCCTTCCCTACATCTGTAACCTCCACCAACCCCAACACTCCTCCCTATCTCTGTAACCTCCTCCAGTATCTACAACCCAACCCCCATCTCTGTAGCCTCCTCTAGCCCCAGTACTCCAACCTATCTCTGTAACTTCCACCTACAATCACACTTCTCCCTATCTCTGTAGCTCTCTCCAGCACCTACATCCCTCACTATCCTTGTAACCTCGTGCAGCAGTT